>NW_024464759.1:47770-60815 GCF_000004515.6 Glycine max
CCTAGGTCATTTGGGTACCGATCAACCCAATCCAAATATTGTTGTTTGTGTTATCATGTCTTAATAATCGGATCTATATTTAGTTTTGGTGATGTGGGGGATTGATTTAATTATATATGATATTTGTGAATCATGGAGATAAAATACATTTAAGTTATATCACATTTAGTTTATTAAAACAGCTCGTGCTTGGTCTAGAGGCAAGACAAATTACACGCTTTGATGCTCTAGTTAGGTAGGTTCTAATCCTAAACGAGAAAGTTCATCCCAAAACAGATACATATGTAAAATTTAATATATCTATTCATTTTTGTAGTAAATTCAATTGAATGCATAATTTAAACATTTAAAATATGTATTAATTTTACTTTTCTATATATAATATAAATAGCATGGACAATATTTTATGTCTTCATAATTTTACATTTGCTTAATTATATCTTCAAATTTTATTTATTACTAAATTCTTACAAAATTTATGTTCGAGAAAAAAATTATTTTTACTGAAATTGACTTGTAATTTTCAACGATTGTAACTCCACTCACACCCAAGAAATCAATTGTATTGATGCCACCCATTTAAGAAAATTAAAGAGTCAACATGGTGGATGCCTTACACCACAATATTAAAAAGATTAAATACAAAAGTGCTATGGATAATCAATTTATGGTTGTTCATATTTATTTAATAAAAATGGTTATTCACTAACAATGTAAATTTTTTTACACAATCATCCAATCACAACACATTATGTGTGATAAGTTTGTGAACATTAAAATAAGTATCTTATGTGTGATAAGTATGTGAACATTTAAAATAAGTATCTTAAAGTAATTCAGACAATGATTTTTTATTGAATGATAGTAGAAAACTATTTTAAACGGTCAATATATACACATTAAGCTCTATTTATTATACTATATTTTATTATTATTGTTATTATTATTATTATTATTCACTTTTCAATTATCTCTTATATCTATAATTAGGTTATTTCTCTTAGAAAAAATACACACAATCTTTAATGTTTCTAATCTCTCTTTAATCTTTGCTTTTTAATCATTTTAGTAATTAAAATAGCTAATTATCAAACAAATTAAATGGAAAAAACCTACCTAATGGAAAAACAATGGTAGTAAAAAAACAATGGCATTATGTGCAGTACATAAATCTAAGATTAAATTATTATTTTTCTTTATCTTACTTTTAATATCTATTTCGATTCTTTATCTTTCAAAACATTGGTTATGGTGTGCAATTTATTTCATTAAATTCACTTACATGAAAACTATGAAACTAATCGTAATTAGTTCCAAACTTCCAACCTTTCTTATGTAGCATGGCTGAATTAAAACAATAGAGATGACACAAAATCATTAAAACATTATCAAGTAGACTTAAAATGTAAAATCTATTGCGGATTTCTTTAGTAATCAACATTAAATTTAGTATAAAAAAAATAAGATAAATGTTAACAACACACTTTCTAACACACTCTTTTAATCACATTCTATGTTATTGGTTGAAATTTATTAAAAATGACAAAATTTGGAGGATCCCACATCATATTTAAACGAATTTTAAAAGGCACCCAAGAGATTTAAAGGTATATCTTATATTTGAGGCTCATTAATTTTGGAGTCTCCAAAACAAAAAAGTGAGATTGATATATAATAGGAAATGATATAAGAGTCAAATAGGTTATGTTTAAAAAAAGAAGAAGAATAAAATTATTACTATATTAAACGGTCAATATATACACATTAAGCTCTATTTATTTTACTATATTTTATTATTATTATTATTATTATTTTTCACTATTCAATTATCTCTTATATCTATAATTAGGTTATTTCTCTTAAAAAAAATACACAATCTTTAATGTCTCTAATCTCTCTTTAATCTTTGCTTTTTGACCATTTTAGTAATTAAAATAGCTAATCATCAAACAAATTAAATAGAAAAAAATTACCTAATGGAAAAACAATGATAGTAAAAAACAATGGCATTGTGTCCAGTACATAAATCTAAGATTAAATTATTATTTTTCTTTATCTTACTTTTAATATTTATTTCGATTCTTTATCTTTCAAAACATTTGTTATGGTTGTTGGACATGCGGCCTCAATAACTTAAGACAGGATAAATTAATTTCCCACTAACAAACTTTTAACCCTCCTTCCATATGATAGGCTCAGAATGCAGAAGAAGAAGCAACAATCAATTTAATAATGTTCTTTAAACATGCAAGACAAAATTGATTGGAATAAAATAAAAGAGATACGGGAAGAGAGAAATACAAACTCGATTTATATTGGTTCGGCCACTTCCCGTGCCTACGTCCAATCCTCAAGCAACCCACTTGAGATTTGTCACTCTCTTTATAAAATCCTTTTACAAAGTCTGAACCACATAGGGACAACCCTTCCCATGTGTTCATGAATCCTTACAATTTAAGAGACCCTCGGTCCCTTAATCAATCTCTTTGAATAAGAAGAGGAAGAAGAAGAATTCTCTCTTTAAGAGAAGGATATTACAATTGAAGTTCTTAGATGAACTCTTAATAGATTTGCAAGTGTTTGAGCAAGAGTTGTTGAGAGAGCATTTGGCAATGAAGTTCTCTTGGAATATCTCTCTCTTGCTTTTTGAAATCAGTCACACACATATATAGGCCCTTTGTGTCTTTTCAAAATGGTTTGAAGAGATGTGTCTTTTCAAAAAGCTTCTTTTCAAAAAGTTTTTTCTGAAATTTTTCACTGGTAATCAATTACAGGTTTCTGGTAATCAATTACACAGTTATATTTTGAAGGGTCATGACTTTTGAATTTGAATTTCAAGAGTTCCATTGCTAGTAATCGATTACAAATATCTGGTAATTGATTACAGGTTCAAAATTCAAATTCAAAACTCTTTTTAACATTACCAATGCCTTGGATGTCTTGAAAACACTTTGTTTTAAGGCTTGATCTTTAGTTAATCTTGAAGCAAGACTTTGTTTGTTGAAGCAACCTTGTATTAATCTTGAAGCAATGTTTCTCCTTTGAAGCAACCTTATTTGATTTTACTTTGGCATCATCAAAATTATGTATTCATACATTCACAATGGTGTGAAATTTGTGTCATTAAATTCACTTACATGAAAACTATGAAACTATAGTATCTTAATTAGTTCCAAACATCCAACCTTTCTTATGTAGCATGGTTGAATTAAAACAATAGAGATGACTCAAAATCATTAAAACATTATGAAGTGGACTTAAAATCTCAAATCTATTGCTGATTTCTTTGAACTGTAACATGATCTTATATGACACAAATTGATTGTCCCCATAGTAGTAATCAACATTAAATTTAGTATTAAAAAAATAAGTAAGATAAATGTTAACAATACTCTTTCTAACACACTTTTTTAATCACACTCTATGTTATTGGTTGAAATTTATTAAAAATGACAAAATTTGGAGGATCCGACATCATATTTAAACGAATTTTAAAAGGCACCCGAGATTTAAAGGTATATCTTACATTTGAGGCTCATTAATTTTGGAGTCTCCAAAACAAAACAAAAGTGAGATTGATATATAATAGGAAATGATGTAAGAGTCAAATAGGTTATTTTTAAAAAAAGAAGAAGAAGAAAATTATTACTTCTAACTTGAAGATAAGAAATCTATACAGTCAAGAAGTGAACACTTAAATTTAGTAATCTAATCTTGAAGACAAAATTCTTAAAAAGAAGAAGAGAAATGTAACACTTCAATATTTTAAAATATGACCTTGAGATTTAAGTTAGGAATTTAAAAATTTATTAATTCTTCTAATATGTATATTTTTTGTAGAGATTTGTCTTTATAACATCCTGCATTTTAAGTATAATTTGTAATAATTAGTACTATTAATAAATGACAAATACTTTGATAGTTGGTAATCGTCAAATATACTTTAATTTTACATATGATTGTAGGTGATTATGGAACATTTCTAATACATGGAGCCTTGTTTTACCTTAAGATTGGGGTGAATTTTGAATAATCACATTGGAACTCTAGAATTTTAGGTTTTTTTAGGACTTTTTTGATGTTTTTGTGGAGTTTTAGCAGGAAAAGTTATTGAAGAAACCAAGCTCTTCTCGCTTAAGTGTTGCATACTATGTGCTTAAGCAAGCCAAGTCAGAATCAAACCCAAGAAACATTGACATGCCTCACTAAAGCAAGTCATCTTGAGTGCTTGAGCGAGGGGAATTATGAAGATAATTGATGAAGTTAAGCTTGCAAAGCATGAACAAATTAAGTGAGGCTTAAGTGAGCTAAGTAAGAGAACAACCTTGGATTCACTGGGGAGCCTCGCTTAAGCAAAAACTTTAAAAGGCTTAAGCGAGGTAGGCAAGGTAAAGGTTGAACACGAAGACCTCACTTAAATGCAACATTTTGGGCGCTTAAGTAATGATAATCGGTAGCTAAACTGAGATTAATAAGAAGGGCATGCTTGAACGAGATGATTCTCACGTTTGGGGAGTCGCTCCTGTCAGGCCCAAGCCCATATCAGATTATAAAACAACAAAAGTGCAATTGAGGAGGGCATTTGGGAGCAAATTAAGCATAATACATATAAGAAATTGAACTAAGTTCATGTAATTTTCTCCTTTAATATAGTTATTCAATTTTTATTATTCCTCTTCTTCTCTTAATGCTTATTTTAGATTCATCACCTATAATTTGATCTTAGGAAACTAGAGTTTAGTCAACGTATTTTGATTCTCAAACTGAAGAGTATACCTAATTGGGATTGATTCTAGACATAGTTCAATGCCAATTAGGCTCCTTTTGATTCTTAAACGCAATGTTGATTATCTGGATTGATTTGCCAATATACTGGGAATTAATCTCTAAATAACTTAGACTTTTTCACCTAAGACATTAGGGTTAAAATACAATTGTGACAAACTAGTGACAACTTGTCTTTTCGTCATTGTTATAAATAATATTAGCCACAAAATAAAATTTAGTGATAAATAATATATTATTAGTGACAAATTTTACTTTCATCATTAAATTTTAGTCACTAAAAACGACAACATTGAATAATTTACTTGAGTTTCAATATACCAAATAGATAATGGTATTACTCTTGGCATCTATAAAATAAGCTTGTGTTTAAATCACTTCTTTGGTTTCATTTTCCTGCATTTTAAGATGAGTGTAACTCCTTGATTTCTTCTTTTTCACTAGTGTAGTATTGGAAACAAGTTTGTATAAAACAATTCAAATCATACTTCATTGATTCTTCACACTTGAAATATCTCTTCACTTATTCATTAAAAATGAGTTTCAATAATTTTTTGTGAGTTTCTAGGAATTGCTTGAAGGACAAAACCATCACCTTGTACCTGATTTGAGCATTATTGAAATTGGTGAGGTTAATTTTGTGGCTTTTGTCACATAACTATGTAATCATAGTAAGTCTTACAAGAAATATAACTTTTAGTGACATATATGCAATTAGTCAATAATTATATATCATTTGTCTCTAATTTTTAGTTTGTCACTACTATTATTTGCAATAGTGACCAAATTATAAAATGTTACTAATTTTTTTAATAGTGGCCAAATTATAAAACTTTACGAAAATTTCATTATAAGTGACCAAATAATTTGTCACTAATATAATATATTAATGAAGAACTTGTTCCTCTTATTGTAAGGTTGTAGCATATATTAAACTTAATAAATATTTTTTTTATCAGTGTACTAGCGAACAAGCATTTATTTTCAAGAATATTATAGCATATTAGTAAGTATTGCATGAATAATCACTTATTTTTATCGATTGATAAATTTTTTATCACTAATTATTTGAGATATAATTATTTATTAACTTATAATGGATATTTAATACATCTATTATAATGATGAATATAATTTCATTATAATAGAAATAATTAGAAAATAGTTATTTATTTTATATTAGTTTACAATTCCATCATATTAGTGGGGACTAATAAATAGTTCTTTACTTTTTATTACCAATGATAAATTATTCATCACTGAAGCTTTGAAATATTTGTATATATCCATCATCATCATCATCATCATCATCATAATAATAATAATAATAATAATAATAATAATAATAATAATAATAATAATAATAATAATAATAATAATAATAATATATTAGTTGATTTTATACTGAAAATAACTTGTAACCTTATCAAATTTCTTAATGCAAAAAACTCATAATAAATCTATTATTATTGATTAATATCTCTATTAATATTTAGAATTGTTTCAAATTAAATCTTTGATCTATAATTATATTTTATCAATTCTTTACTATAAATACATATTATTTTTAAATTTAATTCTATTTCACAATATTAAAAAATATATAAATGCCATAGTTAGAAATAAAATTAAAATACACTATGTTATCGGTCCAAATTAGCCCTTTTGTTTACAAACAATACATGCTCCCACTGTGATCACATACAATTGTGTATGCAATACAACGAAAACTCATCTATATACATAGATTTACTCTTGCAAAAATAATTTTTTACATTTAAAAATATGTAGTGTTATAAGTATTTTTTAATAAATTTATATATTATAAATATATTTATAAATGTTATAGTTATTATTAAATTTGAATAAGCGAATTACATTAGTTGATTATATATACACACATAATATATATATATATATATATATATATATATATATATATATATATATGGCAAAAATGCATCTTTGGTCTCCCTACTTGTTTCCTATTTCAATTTTGATCCCCATTTAAAATTATTGATGCATTTAGTTCTTCACTTATGTTCAATCCTGTAAATGTGGGCCTCAAGTCCAAATTTAAACGTTGACTGCTACAAAGGAATACTGATTGTCACGTGTCACATTCTAATTGGACGATAACTGTCACATGTCATGTTCTGATTAGACGCGAATAACAACAATACATTTTCATCATCCATGGAGTCAACATCCAATCAGAACTTGACACATGACAGTCATCATTCAATCAAAATGTAACATGTGATAGTCAATATTCCTTTGTAATAGTCAACGTCTAAATCTAGACTTGGGAACCACATTTACAGGATGGAACATAATTGGAGAACTAAATGTGTCAATAATTTAAAATGGGGACCAAAACCAAAATTGGAGACAATTAGGGGACCAAAAAATGCAATTTTGCCTATATATATATAAATTATCTTATATTTTTTATGCTTGTATAGTATTTAATAATTTTGCCTATATATATAAAAATTATTTTATATTTTTAATTAGAACTTTATTTGTCTCCTCTTTATACAAATTATCTTATAAAAGTATTTTTAACTGTCATATTTATCTTTATAAAAAACTTAAATTAAATCTTTATAATCGATGTATCATTTTTTTTATTAGCAAAATGTGAAGCAAATACTAATGATCACATCCACATCAAGCTGACAAGTGACAATTAAGTCTAGTTTAAATTTAAATTTAAAATAATATGTTTTCCATTTATTTTTCCTCATTATCTCCTTACATTTTCATTTTATTTTTAAAATCAGTTTTGGTTATAAAACAATATCAATATCATGCAAAATTTAATTATTCAACAATCCTTAGTGGTGATTGCTAGAAAATTTGTTCTGAACATAAAAGGATGAATGAAACATCTGTTAGAGGTGAGATTAGGGAAGTTGTTGATATATGATAGTACACGAGTAGTTTTTTTTTAAAGTAAGTTTCTTCTTGCTTGATTAATTGTGGGGAGAGTTAGTTATATGCAGAATGATGTCTCGAAAGTCACCATTCTCTTCTGATAACTGATCCTGGTACCCTTTTTGTTATATTAATAATATTATTTGCCTTATAAAAAATAATTAATTGTTAAGATTGTAGATACATAATTAAAAATAGTCACTCATTTGAAATGCCAAAAAATTTCAATTATGAATAATTTATGCAAGGGTTGATCATATTTTTTTCTCTATTAATTATTAGCAATCTTTAAATGTTTCATTAACCCATCATTCACCAACGATGATATATATTCTAATATGTAAATCATTTTTTGAACTCCAAAATCAAGGGTGGAGATTTTGAGTATTTCAAATATGTAAAAACATTCTTCAACTGTTGTATCTTTTAACTCTTAAGGAAGGTGGATCCATTAATATCTTTTACATATGTTCTAATAATTAAAAACTAAACTTAATAGTTAAAAGTCGAGTTGATTGAAGGAGGTCTTGTTACAGACCAAATCATGTAAGGAGTTCTTCTTCACCTTATTTTTGAAAGTATATTAAGAAACGAAATATCAAATGACCGTCTTGCGATGAAGCATTTAGAGGAGGAGCAATGACAAGGTCTAAAAAAATAAGACGTCCCAAGTGAATTTGTGGTTAGGAGAGGGGAGGAGCTTTAGTAGAGTTGGAAGTGTGTATAGACAAAAGATTAGGTGGGGAAAATTGACACTCAAAACCCTATCATTGAAGGTCAGTGAAAATCAGAACATGAATGACTCAAATGCAACATGGATTCTAGCTTCCATATGATTTGTGATACCACTAGAATTGGTTTGTGTGTTCATGATGAGCAAGGGGGATTGGTTTAAGCAATGACATTGTGGAGACAACAATGCATGGACGTTCAAGAAAGTGAAACATGGGGTTTATTAATGACTTCATTTTGTAGCTACAATAAATTTGAATCATGTAGTGTTTATATTAGATTGTAAAATGATAGCTGGCGAGATAAATACTGCATGTGGGGACAGAAAAAATTGAGAAATATTGTTGTTGAATGTAGAAATATTTTAGTTGCTCATTCATCCTATGGAATAGGATTTGTTAAGAGGTAAGCTGCTGATGGAGTTGCTCATGAGTTAGCAAGGATGACTTCATTGTTCCCTAGCCTATACTCTATTAATCATGTAATTCCTTGTATTCAGCATTGCAGAAGCAAATAACACAAGAAGAGATGTTGAATTGTGTTTTTGAAAATTTAATAACTTTTCTAAGACTGATAACACATTTATTGTTTGATGTAAATAGACCTAAAACACTTGGAGATCAGATTGTGTTAGACAATGATAAAAGCAGTTTTCTTTGTAAAAAAAAACAAGATATAAAATTTAAAAATAAATTCAAGCAAAAGAGAGAAATACACAAAGAATTATACTGGTTCGTCATAAACTTAAGACTGCTTTCAGTTCCAGGCGGTTACCAAGGTTTCACTAACTTATGAAAGTTACAAGTATTACTCACTGCCACTTCTTACGCTTGCAAGCTCTACCTCAAACTTGACTTAAACATGGTATTCTTTGTCATACCAAGCCATTGCTAACTCTAAAAAAATCAACAAGATTTGTTTACGCACTACCTAAATATGTGATCGTCTTAAAGATGAATATATCACTCAACACTTTTAGTCTTTTCTCTCAAGGTGTAGAATAATCTGTTTTATGAGCTCAGTATCTTTACAAGAATTTACAAGAAAAAATTAAAGAATAATATTGCATAGATGATTTGTGTCTTGTTTCTTCAGAAATTGTTTCATATATAACCTTCATCTCTAAGTATATGTATGTTGTCTCGATTGGATTCTTCACTCTGTTCTTCGTCTGAAATCTTAAGTCTGTTGAAAAATTTAATGCTTGCATTAAATGCACATCTTTTATTCATGCAAAGTCCATGCTGAAAAGTTAATTTGTCTTGTAATTTAGCAAATAAGTCACTTCTTTCATCAAGTAGGTCTGCAACAACAAAGCACACCTTTTAATGGGACCAACATATGGATTTCATTTATTCTTCGTAGGAGTTTGACATATCCTAAGAGAATATTTTTTGCATGAAAGAATCTCATACACAAAGTATTAAATAAATTTCTTAAATGTTATACCAGATCGTCTTATAAGTGTATTGTCTCAAACTTTAGACGTGCAAATACAAATCATAATTTAATAGCATATCTGATACAACTTTTATCATTTGTATTTATTGACATTTAATCAAAACAATTAGGAGTCTTGATTCGTCTTTAACATGTAAATGCCTTTTGACTTAACAAACATTTTGATTCATAATAAAATGAGATAAGAATTATATGGTAAAAAAATAAAGATAATTTAATTGTGATTTAATATTGCTAAAAATTTGTGATTTTGTTGGTTAATTTGTTTGTGTTTGTGTTATGAATGGCTTAGGAAGCCTAAACATGTCCTAAACCAAAATTATTAAAAGAATATATTGGTTGAACTTAGATATTTATTTTATAAATTATAGGTTTTATTTTTATTAAAATAATATAATGTTAACGTATAAATAATAATTATTTATTATTGGCATCACTTGGGACCATTTAAATGTATTGTGTTTTTCCAGTAAAAAAAAGTATTGTGTTTTTTCAGGAGGAATAAATCAATAAAGAATAAATCTTATATTAGTCGTACTTTCCATTTCTTTGAAGCTCTCTGTCACTACTAAAAAAAGGCTTTTTTACGACACACCTTCAAGGTCAGTGGCATTATAAACGTTGTAGTAGGCTGCATGGTGACATTTATGTAAATATTTAACTTCTACAACGACGTTTGATTGCTACACCGTCGTAGTTGCTTAAGCGGTGATATTTTTGTAATTAAGAACTTCGTCAACAAAGACAGTGCTAGAAAAGACTGTCTTTGAACACTGCTTTTCCACCATGTTTTTGGAAAGCACCGTCTTAGACTTGCCCGACATGAAACCAATTGGCTCGTGCCCTCACTCACTACTGGACTACGTGCACAACCTTCAACCCTCCTTGAGGTCATCGTCTCCTTTGTAGCTATCTTCTTCATCGCCTCGCCCCATCGTCGAACATCTTCGGCCAGCGTTCAGTTACCGCCGTTCAATCTACACTTTTTTCTAGATGGGGTGGTAAGTAGTTTTTTTCCTCCATTGGGTTTGGTTGGACAATGTTGTCGGTATTAAGGAGTTCTTATTGGTCGTGCCGCAGATTTAGTGTTCTTCCAGAACGGAATAATGGAGTCGTGGCTTGAGAGCAAAGGTTTGGAAGATGCAAACCAGGTGTTGGCTTATTTTGCTTTGTCCAAAATTGGAGAAACCCCTATTGATGGTAGGACTGATACCAATCTTGAAGGACTCATTGTTGCAAATTGGAGAAACCCCTATTGATTTAGTGCTCTTGCAAGGTTTCTTCTTTTTACTGTCATACATACTAGTCAGCCCCTGGATTTACTTAAATCTTCAAATTGAAATCCCTGCAGTTAACTTGGTTATGGGCTAAAATCATAGCAACCTTAGAGACTATAATTGCACGCTTATGTATGTTTAAAAGCCAGGTTCTTGACAAGGAGGTGTTTCAAAAGCAGATGTTGGAGAAACTTATATGGATTTGTTCCGTTATGCTTGTTGGAGCACCTCATGGAGGGGTTTCAGTAGGTGTCATGGACAAGGAATTCCGCAGTGAAGTAAGCTTTGCAATATACATATTCTCAAAGTTAATATGCAATTTTGTTTGGATCAACTTCTCTATAAATATTTATATAGGAGAATAAGATAACAAGCATAAAATTTTATTCTATAAGCTAAATTTAACTTGTGCATTAGTAAAATGAGCTTTTGGAGAAGTTAAAATTAGCATATTAATATTCTGTAACCTGTAGGGGATGGTTGAATTTTTTGCATCGGGTGATTGGTCTCATCTTGTATATAGGTTGGGGCACCCTTTGTGCCCTTCATATATAATACAAATAATTTGCTGAGTAAAAAAAACAAAATTGTTTGGCTTCTTCAAAAAGTTGATTTTAACTTATGGGAGAAAATTATTTCATTTTTTCTTTTCATTCTCTTCTCTTATAAGTGTTTATGGACAAACTTATCGAAACATGGTCTTAACCAATGATATTTTGTTTGATTGGAAAAATATATTACATGTACATGATTTGATTAAAATTGTGTGGTTAATAGGATGGTTGGTGATTGCATCAGTATCCTCTCTCTCATATGTATATATATGATTTCTGTAAAAATATACATACACTGATCTAAACATGCAAATAAATTTAAATAGCATATTTAGATCAAACAGCGGAAATTAAAAGGAATTACAAGCGTACCTCCAGCCATTGCAAATCGAACGAGAAGCGGCTCACACACAAACCTGAAAGACAGTTTTGTTCTTCCAGACCCTTACTCACTCTGAATAGATGGTGTATTTTTTCTGAATAGAGAAGTGGGTTTGGTGATACAAAACTGAGAGCACCCCATCCTATTTATAGAGTCTGTCCATCACAGAGCTCTCTCAACTTGTTATCAGAACGTGAGATAGGAAGTTATCAGACGTGAGATAAGAAGTTATCAGTACGTGAGATGATGGGTACGTGATTTGTTACTGAAGGTAGTTGCAAATATATTTTTCAAAGATATGGGATGAATGTGGATGGAAAATGGACCAGATTCAGAAGTAACAAATTTTTCCAAAATAATAAAATATAAAGGAATGTGCAACGTGCACATAACGTGGGCCTCTAACATTCTCCCACTTGGTCCATTTAACTCAACATCAACCATAACAAGAAACATAATATATGAGTCATGGCGATAGGTCCTCTGATGATGAGTAGTATCTTCCATGTACCACAATATATCGAGTCTCTCAACACTAGCTCTCAACTTAATGAATAAACCATATGTTTATTCTATATCTAAACTGAATGATTTTTCTCGAAATAAATAAATATGTGCACAAAACGATATGAGAAAATATCTAACTGAATAAGAGTTTCATTGAAAATAACAAATGTACGTACAATGAAATTACATCATGGAACCAAGTCCCATTCGTACTACATGATCCTTAAAATTCTTTGGTGGCATGCCTTTAGTTAAAGGATCAGCAATCATTAACTCAGTGTTAACGTGTTCAATGACCACTTTCTTTTCTTTAACACGTTCTCTTATGGCTAAGTACTTGATGTCGATGTGCTTACTTCGACTTCCACTTTTGTGTTTTAGCCATAAACCACTGCAGCAAAGTTGTC
>NW_024464759.1:60957-62809 GCF_000004515.6 Glycine max
AGCCTAAAATGCCTCGAGATCTTTCTCTATGGATCTTTATGCCTATGACATAAGATGCCTCTCCCATATCCTTCATATCAAAGTTCTTTGAGAGAAATTGTTTCACCTCATATAGCATACCCTTATCATTAGTCGCAAGCAGAATGTCATCTACGTATAATACAAGGAAACAAATCTTACTCCCACTGACCTTCTGGTATATACAGTGATCCATGACATTCTCTTCAAAGCTAAATGAAGAAATGACCTCATGAAATTTTAAATACCATTGGCGGGAGGCTTGTTTCAATCCATAGATGGACTTATTAAGCTTGCAGACTAAGTGCTCACCAACACTAGATAAGAATCCCTCAGGTTGTTTCATGTAAACCTCTTCTTCTAGATCACCATTCAGGAACGCCGTTTTCACATCCATTTGATGCAGCTCAAGATCAAAATGAGCTACTAATGCCAGAATTACTCGAAGAGAGTCTTTCTTAGATACAGGGGAAAAGGTCTCTCTGTAATCGATTCCTTCTCTTTGAGTGAATCCTTTAGCAACAAGTCTTGCCTTATGTCTCTCAATGTTGCCTTCTGAGTCTTTCTTTGTTTTGAAGACCCATCTACATCCGATGGCTTTTACACCAACAGGCAACTCAACGAGATCCCAAACTTGGTTAGATGTCATAGAATCCATCTCATCCCTCATAGCATTATACCACAAATTTGATTCCTTAGAACTCATGGCTTGTGAAAACGTCTCAGGATCATTTTCGGCTCCAATGTTGTAGTCTGATTCTTGTAGGTACACTACATAATCACTAGGAATTGCTGTCTTTTTTATTCTAGTAGATCTTCTTAATGTTGTTTGGTCATCTTGCTGAGGAACTTGTTCAACTGGTTCTTCATCAGTTTGTTCAATATCATCATGTTGTTCCTCACAAACAACTCGATCTACATGATCACTTTCAACAGCTTGTGGAACTTCAATCACTGGTTGTCTAACACCCATTTTAACTTGAGGGGTGGGAATGACTACCAACCTATTACTTGTCCCAGAAGGTTCAGCTTCACAGTGATCCCTTTCAGAAGAAATGTTCTGAAATTGATCACTCCCACTGATCAAGTCATTTTCAAGAAACTTCGCATTCCTTGATTCCACAATCCTAGTGTTGTGGGATGGACAATAGAACCTATACCCTTTAGACCTTTCAGCATATCCAATGAAATACCCAGTAATAGTCTTAGGGTCTAGTTTCTTCTCTTGTGGATTATAGATTCTTACTTCAGACGGGCATCCCCAAACGCGTATATGTCGCAAACTTGGTTTCCAACCCTTGAATAATTCAAAAGGTGTCTTTCAGACAGCCTTGGTTGGAACTCGGTTTAATATATACGCAGCCGTCTTAAGAGCATCAATCCACAAAAATTGAGGAAGCTTTACATTACTCCTCATGCTTCTCACCATGTCTAATAAGGTTCGATTTCTTCGTTCTGCCACACCATTCTGATCCGGAGAACCAGGCATAGTGTATTGGGCAACAATCCCATGTTCTTGAAGAAATTTCGCAAATGAACCTGGTGCTTGTCCATCCTCTGTGTATCTACCATAGTACTCCCCACCTCTATCTGATCTCACGATCTTAATTTGTTTTCCACATTGTTTCTCAACTTCAGCCTTAAAAACTTTAAAGGCATCTAAAGCTTCATTCTTAGAATGAAGTAAGTAGAGATACATATATCGTGAATAATCATCTATAAAGGTTATGAAGTATTTCGGACTATTTGCATCCATGTCTGGACAACATATGTCTGTATGTATGATTTCTAATAAATTAGAACTCCTCTTTGCACCCTTTTTAGACTTGTTAGT
>NW_024464759.1:63866-68275 GCF_000004515.6 Glycine max
CTTACCAGGTAGTTGTATCCCGGGACTCACTCAGCGTCATCCTTATGTGTGTTGTAGGAGATTTTGAAGGGTGTATACTGTTGAGGTAGGGTGCACAAAATGAAATGTACCAGGAAGGATTCAGACATGGTAACTTCCAAGGTTTTCAACTGAGCCACTATGTCCCTTAAGCGCATGATATGTTCACGCACACCTCTCGTTCCAGTAAGCTTAATGGAAGAGAATTGCATAATGAGTGTGCTAGCAAGTGACTTCTCAGAGGTTGTAAACTGTTCATCAATGGCTTTCAACAGATCTCTGACCTTATCATACTGGTCAACTGAACCCCGGATACTAGCGGATATGTTGGTTTTTATGAACATAACGGAGAGACGATTAGATCTCTCCCACTTTTCATAAAGATCAACAGCATCAGGTTCGCTAGTTTCAGTAATAGCCGGTGGCTCATCCTTCCTTATAGCATAGTCAATATCCATCCAGCCCAAATGAAGGAGAACTCTTTCCTTCCAAACCTTATAATTATCACCTTTCAAAATGGGAAGGTCACAAGAAATATTCATAGATTGTGAAACTGCAAACAAACACACATGCTCATTAAGAAAATTTGAGACTAAACAAATGTCATGTTTTGCCAATGCAAATCATGTCTCAATATATGAATCTAGTGACACAAAACTTGCCTGTGGGCTAAAGTCCTACTCAATTAGATTCATCATGCAACTTTATGATAAAACTATTAAATCATGTTCTTTTCCTTAATTCCTGTGGGTAAATTAAGAAATATAATTTAATATTTTATCCTAATTAATCACACAAATATAACAAAATTCCTGTGGGTAGATTTCATCACATTACATATGATTAATCACAATTAATATTTCTAATGTGATTATAAATTTAGTATATAATTTTACTCAATTAAAGATGCTGTGGCTATTCTCTAATTTAATAAAATTATATTAATCACTTAACATTTAAAAATAAACCTTGCATAAACATACTTAATAATGCAAATGTGCTCAATATTGAATCATAAAAATTACATGTATACCAATTCAAAATAACATTGCACGTATATTCATTCAACATGTAATAAACTTTAAAGGATTAAATCCAATGCATACCAGTATTTAACATAATATTGCATGTTCAACATAACTTAAGAGACAAACAATTTTTAAATAGTTTGTGCATAAATGATTTATCCTTCAGAAGTTATAAATACACGTGAACTGCAGTTAATAAACAATTAAGTCACAGTAGCTTAGCGGCAAAGGGAGTCCTTTCATGCTTGTAGGGTGAGGGTTCGAAACCAGCATAAGGCGTTTTCGTTTCATTTATACTTCCTTTTAATTAATTAAAACGAAAATAAACAACAAAGGCAACAACGAGATTCGAACCCAGAACAATGAAGTAATACACATCACATCTACCACTAGACCAAGTCGTGCTTTGTTTAATATTGTTAATTTAAAATGTATATTAACAATTCCAACACAGTAAACAAAACCCACAAGACTTCGTCTTCAACCTCCAGCAGTGGTAAAAAAAAAAAAAAAAGAAAAAAAATATTATTACCTCAATTTCGAAAAACCCACACATTATATACATTTTAGACACCCAAAAATACGTTTTAAATCATAGAAAAATTAGAAAACTCACATCATTCCTAATTTTGATGTTATTTTGAATTAAGGAGGCTTAAAACATAACACCCATATACTCAGAAAATAAACTCCACATAGGAACGACCCAATAAGCAAGACAGAGGTACAAATAGGCTCTGATACCAAATGTAAAAATATACATACACTGATCTAAACATGCAAATAAATTTAAATAGCATATTTAGATCAAACAGCGGAAATTAAAAGGAATTACAAGCGTACCTCCAGCCATTGCAAATCGAACGAGAAGCGGCTCACACACAAACCTGAAAGACAGTTTTGTTCTTCCAGACCCTTACTCACTCTGAATAGATGGTGTATTTTTTCTGAATAGAGAAGTGGGTTTGGTGATACAAAACTGAGAGCACCCCATCCTATTTATAGAGTCTGTCCATCACAGAGCTCTCTCAACTTGTTATCAGAACGTGAGATAGGAAGTTATCAGACGTGAGATAAGAAGTTATCAGTACGTGAGATGATGGGTACGTGATTTGTTACTGAAGGTAGTTGCAAATATATTTTGCAAAGATATGGGATGAATGTGGATGGAAAATGGACCAGATTCAGAAGTAACAAATTTTTCCAAAATAATAAAATATAAAGGAATGTGCAACGTGCACATAACGTGGGCCTCTAACAATTTCTTCTTTTGGATCTTGAAGATGTGTTTACTCAGTGACCTTTCTCAATCAGTAGGTAAATGGCTATGGCTGAGTCTTGGGTGAAATCAAGTTAACATGAAATATTATCAAAGTTCAATTTATTTTTTTGTTAGATGTGGTATGCTTGAAGGGTTGATCCTAAACTAAAGGAGCTCTGTCCAAAATGGGTGACCTGACTTTGAACTTGATTTGTTGCCTTGAATGAAATCTGTGAGCTACAAATTATAGACACAAACTATGTTTGTCATGCAAATTTGGGCCATAATAAGAGAAGGAAGAAAACGTAGAGATTTTTTGACAAACATCTTGAGCTAATATTGATAATGTATTTAACACTAAAAAAAATAACACTGCAATGAGAACTGACTGATGTTTGCACTTTCAGTTGTCCAGCCTTATAACAGAACTAGAATCAGCAGCATCAAGTGAAAAGGGGTTAACATTTGAAGAAGCCATGGAAGAGTGCTTATGTGCATATTCCCGAGCCATAGCCCACTTTCCCACAGTAGTTAAGGAGGTATATGATACAATTTATTAGTGGAATCAATATTGGATTCACTAGATATCTAGATATCTCTGATATATATAAGTTCTTATCTTGGTTATACTTGCAGTTCAAATGGAGAAATGGTTGATTTTATTCTCTCTCTGATGGTATGTGGGGATTTACTTTTATTGGTTACATTTTCTTACAATTAGTCATTTACTCTTTGTTTTGAACCTCTGGAATTTTTAAATTTGTTCCTTCATATTTCATTCTTACAATTAGTCATTTACATTTTCTTACAATTAGAAATGGTTGTGCTTTCTTTTTGAAGATAGATAGCAATTTTGCAAAAAAAAACCTGACAAGGCTCTGCAGATAACCATGTGAAATTTCAGGGGTTCAAGTTAAATGCTTGTGTTCATACAGTTATGTTGCTTTCTTCAATGACTGATTTTTACATCTAGATCAGTAAGCATGGAATTTTCCTTTCATACTGTGCAATCTGGGAAATTTCAGAAATTAGTGACCATGGAATTTTCCTTACACCTCTCTTTGAGCCATTTGTCATTCCTCTGCTTCTTGAGAAACTTTCTTCTTCATTGCATTCAGCAAAGGTTGGTATTAATAGATTATTATTATATCTTTGATGCTAAATATGTGTGTAATCAATTTTATTTTTTAACTTAATCATTCATATTTTTGTGTATGTTGGTTTTCTATGCATTCATTGGCTATTATGTTTAACTGGAACTTATCTATTTTTGACCATGCAACTATTAGCTTTATTATTGAAATTAATAGTTAGGAACATAAGGCTTTTGATCCATTCTTACACATTATGTTTTGATTCTTATATTTTGATGTATGAAAATGACAAGTCCAGTCAATATGGCAAGCATAATAATTCATGAAAATTGGTGGAGATTCATGTTGCTTCAATGCTTATTTAAATTATAAGCAACTTCCTTTGCTTGTTGGGTATGTGTGTACTTATTGGATTTTGGGTAATTTTGTCCCGATTATAGAATATTTTTGAAGAAGCTTCAAGGTAAATATGCTTTCAAAATTAATTGGAATTAAGCATACTGAGCTGAGCTCATTACACTCTAGCATGTTGTTGTTCTTTTGGTTTTGTTTTCATTATATGTAGTTGCTCCTTTTCTTTGTGAAACGTACTTAAATAATTTTAGAATAAACTTTTATATAATTTAAATAATAATGAATTTCAAACCTTTTAATAAAAATTAATTAAATAAATTATTTAAGATTTATATTTTCAATCATCTTTTTCATACTCTTGAAATGATGCTCCTTTTGGGAAGCTTAATGTTCTTGTTGCAGTAATATATGAAATTTTGAGACCTGAAATAGAAATTATGGTTATTTCTCATAATGAAACAATTGTCTTGTTCCAATTGGTTATAAATTTCCTTGGTTCTCTCAAGGTGGATTACATAATGATATGATATGACCCATTAAATATGGCATACTGACTTCATTCTCATATTCACAAATAGCCTTGTTTTATGCTGCTGTACTTGCAGGGCTTCTCCATCGATTCCCTGTAAGCTTTTCTCAGGTGCAAAACTAAAT
>NW_024464760.1:0-1243 GCF_000004515.6 Glycine max
ATAGGACAACCCCAACTTTGTCAATCCTCAACTTCTCTTTCCTCTTCTTTATAGCTCTCAGCAGATACGTATCCCACCACTATGCTCTTCGTCAAAAAGGAGTAGAGCTGTAGAGTTCCATAATTTGTATGAAAAGGTTCTATTGAAATCTTGCAATGTTATGAGAAATATTTCTAACGTTCGTAGTTTTCATTGATGAGCTTCATGTGTGCAGAGAAGGAGGAGTAGGATTAAGGAGAAAATGAAAGCCTGGCAGAATATAATTCCAAATTCCAGCAAGGTACCATATGTCGTCATATATTAATAATCATGTGCATATTCATTAAGTTGATTAATCTTACAAAATACTACTATTCTCTAGACGCGAATTTTGGATTCACGATGATTCCTTTGAATTTGTTTTCGTTAGACAAACAAACCTGTAATGCTGGATGAGGCCATAGAATATTTAAAGCAACTCCAACTGAACAAGCAAAGCTCTCGAGAAATTCGAATGGTCATAAGTTTTCACACAGATGTCCGATTCGGGGACATAATATATCGAGACGCTCGAAATGGAACCACGGAAGCTCTCGAGAAATTCGAATGGTCATAAGTTTTAACACGAATGTTCGATTCGGGGACATAACTCATCTAGACGCTCGAAATTGAACAATGGAAGCTCTCGAGAAATTCGAATGATCATAACATTTCACTCGGATGTTCGATTCGGAGAATTAATATATCTAGACGCTCAAAATGGAACAACGGAAGCTCTCGAGAAATTCGAATGGTCAGAATTTTTCACACGAATGTTCGATTCGGGGACATAACTCATCTAGACGCTCGAAATTGAACAACGGAAGCTCTCGTGAAATTCGAATGGTCATAAGTTTTCAGACGGATGTCCGATTCGGGAAAATAATATATCGAGACGCTCGATATTGAACAACGGAAGCTCTCGACAAATTTTAGTGGCATAACATTTCACGCAGATGTTCGATTCGGGGACATAACTCATCTAGACGCTCGAAATTGAACAACAGAAGCTCTCGAGAAATTCGAATGATCATAACATTTCACTCGGATGTTCGATTCGGAGAATTAATATATCTAGACGCTCAAAATGAAACAACGGAAGCTCTCGAGAAATTCGAATGGTCAGAATTTTTCACACGAATGTTCGATTCGGGGACATAACTCATCTAGACGCTCGAAATTGAACAACGGAAGCTCTCGTGAAATTCGAATGGTCATAAGTTTT
>NW_024464760.1:1345-2275 GCF_000004515.6 Glycine max
TCCGATTCGGGGATAAATATATCGAGACGCTCGAAATGGAACAACGGAAGCTCTCGATAAATTCGAATGGTCAGAAGTTTTCAGACGAATGTTCGATTCGGGGACATAACTCATCTAGACGCCTGAAATTGAACAACGGAAGCTCTCGACAAATTCGAATGGTCATACGTTTTCACCCGGATGTTCGATTCAGGGACATAATATATCGAGACGCTCGAAATTGAACAACGGAAGCTCTCGACAAATTTTAGTGGCATAACATTTCACACGGATGTTCGATTCGGGGACATAACTCATCTAGACGCTCGAAATTGAACAACGGAAGCTCTCGAGAAATTTGAATGATCATAACATTTCACTCGGATGTTCGATTCGGGGAATTAATATATCGAGACGCTCGAAATTGAACAACGGAAGCTCTCGACAAATTTTAGTGGCATAACATTTCACACGGATGTTCGATTCGGTGACATAACTCATCTAGATGCCTGAAATTGAACAACGGAAGCTCTCGAGAAATTCGAATGGTCATAAGTTTTCACACGAATGTTCGATTCGGGGACATAAGTCATCTAGACGCTCGAAATTGAACAACGGAAGCTCTCGAGAAATTCGAATGGTCATAAGTTTTCACACGGATGTCCGATTCAGGGACATAATATATCGAGACGCTCGAAATGGAACCACGGAAGCTCTCGAGAAATTCGAATGGTCATAAGTTTTAACACGAATGTTCGATTCGGGGACATAACTCATCTAGACGCTCGAAATTGAACCACGGAAGCTCTCGACATATTTGAGTGGTCATAACTTTTCACACGGATGTCCGATTCGGGGACATAATATATCGAGACCTCGAAATGGAACAACGGAAGCTCTTGGAGAATTCGAATGGTCATAAGTTTCAAATGAATGTTCGATTCCGGGGAC
>NW_024464760.1:5173-8864 GCF_000004515.6 Glycine max
TCTGACTACGAATTACTAACTTGCTTCAGACCCCTGTCCGATTCAAGGACATAATATATCGAGACGCTCGAAATGGAACCACGGAAGTTCTTGAGAAATTCGAATGGTCATACGTTTTCACACGGATGTCCGATTCGGGAACATAACTCATCTAGACGCTCGAAATTGAACAACGGAAGTTCTTGAGAAATTCGAATGGTCATACGTTTTCACACGAATGTCCGATTTGGGGACATAATATATCGAGACGCTCGAAATTGAACAACGGAAGCTCTCGAGAAAATCGAATGGTCATAAATTTTCACACGGATGTCCGATTCAGGGACATAATATATCGAGACGCTCGAAATTGAACAACCGAAGCTCTCGAGAAATTCAAATGGTCATAACTTTTCACTCGGCGGTCCGATTTAGGCGCATAATATATCGAGACGCTCGAAATTGAACAACCGAAGCTCTCGAGAAATTCAAATGGTCATAACTTTTCACTCGGCGGTCCGATTCAGGCGCATAATATATTGAGACGCTCGAAATTGAACATCAGAAGCTCTCGAGAAATTCAAATGGTCATAACTTTTCACTCGGAGGTCCGATTCAGGCACATCACATATAGAGACGCTGCAAATTAAACAACTGACGCTCTCGAGAAATTCAAATGGTCATAACTTTTCAGTCGGGGGTGCGATTCAGGCACATAATATATCGAGAACCTCGAAATTGAACAACCGAAGCTCTCGAGAAAATCAAATGGTCATAACTTTTCACTCGGGGGTGCGATTTAGGCGCATAATATATCTAGACGCTCGAAATTGAACAACCGAAGCTCTCGAGAAATTCAAATGGTCAAAACGTTTCACTCGGATGTTAGATTCAGGCCCATCAAATATAGAGACACTTTTAATTGAACAACGGAAGCTCTCGAGAATTTCGAATGGTCATAACTTTTCACTCGTGGGTGCGATTCAGGTGCATAATATATCGAGATGCTCGAAATTGAACAACCGAGGCTCTCGAGAAATTCAAATGGTTGTAACTTTTCACTTGGGGGTCCGATTCAACGATCCGGTTGGAGCTCTCGAAATTGAACAACGGAAGCTCTCGAGAAATTCAAATGGTCATAACTTTTCACTCGGCGGTCCGATTCAGGCGCATAATATATTGAGACGCTCGAAATTGAACATCAGAAGCTCTCGAGAAATTCAAATGGTCATAACTTTTCACTCGGGGGTCCGATTCAGGCCCATCACATATAGAGACGCTCAAAATTGAACAACGGACGCTCTTGAGAAATTCAAATGGTCATAACTTTTCACTCGGGGGTGCGATTCAGGCGCATAATATAACGAGACGCTCGAAATTGAACACCGTAGCTCTCGAGAAATTCAAATGGTCATAACTTTTCACTCGGAGGTCGGATTCAGGCGCATAATATATTGAGACGCTCGAAATTGAACAACGGAAGCTCTCGAGAAATTCAAATGGTCATAACTTTTCACTGGGAGGTCCGGTTCAGGCCCATCACATATAGAGACACTCAAAATTGAACAACGGAAGCTCTAGAGAAATTCAAATGGTCATAAATTTTCACTCGGGGGTGTTTTAAGACGCATAAATATTGCAAGCTCGAAATTGAAAAACCGAAGCTCTCGAGAAATTCAAATGGTCATAACTTTTCACTCCTAGGACCGATTCAGACCCATCACATATAGAGACGCTCAAAATTGAACAACGGACGCTCTCGAGAAATTCAAATGGTCATAACTTTTCACTCGGGGGTCCGCTTCAGGCGCATAATATATTGAGACGCTCGAAATTGAACAACCGTAGCTCTCGACAAATTCAAATGGTCATAACTTTTCACTCGGAGGTCCGATTCAGGCGCATAATATATCGAGACGCTCGAAATTGAACACCGTAGCTCTCAACAAATTCAAATGGTCATAACTTTTTCACTCGGAGGTCCGATTCAGGCGCATAATATATTGAGACGCTCGAAATTGAACAACGGAAGCTCTCGAGAAATTCAAATGGTCATAACTTTTCACTCGGCGGTCCGATTCAGGCGCATAATATATTGAGACGCTCGAAATTGAACATCAGAAGCTCTCGAGAAATTCAAATGGTCATAACTTTTCACTCGGAGGTCCGATTCAGGCCCATCACATATAGAGACGCTCAAAATTGAACAACGGAAGCTCTCGAGAAATTCAAATGGTCGTAACTTTTCACCCGGGGTTCCGATTCAGGCGAATAATATATCGAGAGGCTCGAAAATGAACAGCGGAAGCTCTCGAGAAATTCAAATGGTCATAACTTTTCACACGGAGGTCCGATTCATGCCCACCACATATAGAGACGCTCAAAATTGAAAAACGGAAGCTATCGAGATATTCAAATGGTCATAACTTTTCACTCGGGGGTGCGATTTATGCGCATAATATATCGAGACGCTCGAAATTGAACAACGGAAGCTCTCGAGAAATTCAAATGGTCATAACTTTTCACTCGGGGGTGCGATTTAGGCGCATAATATATCTAGACGGTCGAAATTGAACAACCGAAGCTCTCGAGAAATTCAAATGGTCATAAGTTTTCACACGGATGTCCGATTCGGGAAAATAATATATTGAGACGCTCGAAATTGAACAACGGAAGCTCTCGACAAATTTGAGTGGTCATAACTTTTAACACGGATGTCCGATTCGGGGAAAAATATATCGAGACGCTCGAAATGGAACAACGGAAGCTCTCGATAAATTCGAATGGTCAGAAGTTTTCACACGAATGTTCGATTCGGGGATATAACTCATCTAGACTCTCGAAATTGAACAATGGAAGCTCTCGAGAAATTCGAATGATCATAACATTTCACTCGGATGTTCGATTCGGGGAATTAATATATCGAGACGCTCGAAATTGAACAACGGAAGCTCTCGACAAATTTGAATGGTCAAAACTTTTCACACGAATGTTCGATTCGGGGCATAACTCATCTAGACGCTCGAAATTGAACAACGGAAGCTCTCGAGAAATTCGAATGGTCATAAGTTTTCACACAGATGTCCGATTCGGGAAAATAATATATCGAGACGCTCGAAATTGAACAACGGAAGCTCTCGACAAATTTGAGTGGTCATAACTTTTCACACGGATGTCCGATTCGGGGACATAATATATCGAGACACTCGAAATGGAACAACGGAAGCTCTCGAGAAATTCGAAAGGTCATAAGTTTTCACACGAATGTTCGATTCGGGGACATAACTCATCTAGACGCCTGAAATTGAACAACGGAAGCTCTCGAGAAATTCGAATGGTCATAAGTTTTCACACGAATGTTCGATTCGGGGACATAAGTCATCTAGACGCTCGAAATTTAACAACGGAAGCTCTCGAGAAATTCGAATGGTCATAAGTTTTCACACGGATGTCCGATTCAGGGACATAATATATCGAGACGCTCGAAATGGAACAACGGAAGCTCTCGAGAAATTCGAATGGTCATAAGTTTTCACGCGAATGTTGGATTCGAGGTCATAATATATCGAGACGCTCGAAATTGAACAACGGAAGCTCTCGAGAAAATCGAATGGTCATAAATTTTCACACGGATGTCCGATTCAGGGACATAATATATCGAGACGCTCGAAATGGAACAACGGAAGCTCTCGAGAAATTTGAGTAGTCATAA
>NW_024464760.1:9170-10715 GCF_000004515.6 Glycine max
TAACTCATCTAGACGCTCGAAATTGAACAACGGAAGTTCTTGAGAAATTCGAATGGTCATACGTTTTCACACGAATGTCCGATTTGGGGACATAATATATCGAGACGCTCGAAATTGAACAACGGAAGCTCTCGAGAAAATCGAATGGTCATAAATTTTCACACGGATGTCCGATTCAGGGACATAATATATCGAGACGCTCGAAATTGAACAACCGAAGCTCTCGAGAAATTCAAATGGTCATAACTTTTCACTCGGCGGTCCGATTTAGGCGCATAATATATCGAGACGCTCGAAATTGAACAACCGAAGCTCTCGAGAAATTCAAATGGTCATAACTTTTCACTCGGCGGTCCGATTCAGGCGCATAATATATTGAGACGCTCGAAATTGAACATCAGAAGCTCTCGAGAAATTCAAATGGTCATAACTTTTCACTCGGAGGTCCGATTCAGGCACATCACATATAGAGACGCTTCAAATTAAACAACTGACGCTCTCGAGAAATTCAAATGGTCATAACTTTTCAGTCGGGGGTGCGATTCAGGCGCATAATATATCGAGAGCCTCGAAATTGAACAACCGAAGCTCTCGAGAAAATCAAATGGTCATAACTTTTCACTCGGGGGTGCGATTTAGGCGCATAATATATCTAGACGCTCGAAATTGAACAACCGAAGCTCTCGAGAAATTCAAATGGTCAAAACGTTTCACTCGGATGTTAGATTCAGGCCCATCAAATATAGAGACACTTTTAATTGAACAACGGAAGCTCTCGAGAATTTCGAATGGTCATAACTTTTCACTCGTGGGTGCGATTCAGGTGCATAATATATCGAGATGCTCGAAATTGAACAACCGAGGCTCTCGAGAAATTCAAATGGTCGTAACTTTTCACTTGGGGGTCCGATTCAGGCGAATAATATATTGAGACGCTCGAAATTGAACAACGGAAGCTCTCGAGAAATTCAAATGGTCATAACTTTTCACTCGGCGGTCCGATTCAGGCGCATAATATATTGAGACGCTCGAAATTGAACATCAGAAGCTCTCGAGAAATTCAAATGGTCATAACTTTTCACTCGGGGGTCCGATTCAGGCCCATCACATATAGAGACGCTCAAAATTGAACAACGGACGCTCTTGAGAAATTCAAATGGTCATAACTTTTCACTCGGGGGTGCGATTCAGGCGCATAATATAACGTGATCAGTACGCACCTCAAAACCGTAGCTCTCGAGAAATTCAAATGGTCATAACTTTTCACTCGGAGGTCCGATTCAGGCGCATAATATATCGAGATACTAAAAATTGAACAACCGAAGCTCTCGAGAAATTCAAATGGTCAAAACTTTTCACTCGGCGGTCCGATTCAGGCGCATAATATATTGTGACGCTCGAAATTGAACAACCGTAGCTCTCGAGAAATTCAAATGGTCATAACTTTTCACTCGGAGGTCCGATTCAGGCGCATAATATATTGAGACGCTCGAAATTGAACAACGGAAGCTCTCGAGAAATTCAAATGGTCATAACTTTTCACTC
>NW_024464760.1:11928-13707 GCF_000004515.6 Glycine max
CATAATATATTGAGACGTTCGAATTGAACAACCGTAGCTCTCGAGAAATTCAAATGGTCATAACTTTTCACTCGGAGGTCCGATTCAGGCGCATAATATATTGAGACGCTCGAAATTGAACAACGGAAGCTCTCGAGAAATTCAATGGTCATAACTTTTCACTCGGAGGTCCGATTCAGGCCCATCACAAATAGAGACGCTAAAAATTGAACATCGGAAGCTCTAGAGAAATTCAAATGGTCATAACCTTTCACTCGGGGGTGCGATTTAGGCGCATAATATATCTAGACGCCCGAAATTGAACAACCGAAGCTCCCGAGAAATTCAAATGGTCATAACTTTTCACTCGATGGTCCGATTCAGGCGCATAATATATTGAGACGCTCGAAATTGAACAACGGAAGCTCTCGAGAAATTTAAATGGTCATAACTTTTCACTCGGAGGTCCGATTCAGGCCCATCACATATAGAGACGCTCAAAATTGAACAACGGAAGCTCTCGAGAAATTCAAATGGTCATAACTATTCACTCGGGGGTGCGATTCAGGCGCATAATATATCGAGACGCTCGAAATTGAACAACCGTAGCTCTCGAGAAATTCAAATGGTCATAACTTTTCACTCGGAGGTCCGATTCAGACGCATAATATATCGAGATGCTAAAAATTGAACAACCGAAGCTCTCGAGAAATTCAAATGGTCATAACTTTTCACTCGGCGGTCCGATTCAGGCGCATAATATATTGAGACGCTCGAAAATGAACTGCGGAAGCTCTCGAGAAATTCAAATGGTCATAACTTTTCACTCGGAGGTCCGATTCAGGCCCATAATATAGAGACACTGTTAATTGAACAACGGAAGCTCTCGAGAATTTCGAATGGTCATAACTTTTCACTCGTGGGTGCGATTCAGGTGCATAATATATCGAGATGCTCGAAATTGAACAACAGAAGCTCTCGAGAAATTCAAATGGTTGTAACTTTTCACTCGGGGGTCCGATTCAGGTGAATAATATATTGAGACGCTCGAAATTGAACAACGGAAGCTCTCGAGAAATTCAAATGGTCATAACTTTTCACTCGACGGTCCGATTCAGGCGCATAATATATTGAGACGCTCGAAATTGAACATCAGAAGCTCTCGAGAAATTCAAATGGTCATAACTTTTCACTCGGAGGTCCGATTCAGGCCCATCACATATAGAGACGCTCAAAATTGAACAACGGAGGCTCACGAGAAATTCAAATGTTCATAACTTTTCACTCGTGGGTGCGATTCAGGTGCATAATATATCGAGATGCTCGAAATTGAACAACCGAAGCTCTCGAGAAATTCAAATGGCTGTAACTTTTCACTCGAGGGGCCGATTCAGGTGAATAATATATTGAGACGCTCAAAATTGACCACGGAAGCTCTCGAGAAATTCAAATGGTCATAACTTTTCACTCGACGGTCCGATTCAGGCGCATAATATATTGAGACGCTCGAAATTGAACATCAGAAGCTCTCGAGAAATTCAAATGGTCATAACTTTTCACTCGGAGGTCCGATTCAGGCCCATTACATATTGAGACGCTCAAAATTGAACAACGGAAGCTCTCGAGAAATTCAAATGGTCATAACTTTTCACTCGGGGGTGCGATTCAGGCGCATAATATATCGAGATGCTCGAAATTGACCACCGTAGCTCTCGAGAAATTCAAATGGTCATAACTTTTCACTCGGAGGTCCGATTCAGGCGCATAATATATCCAGACGCTAAAAATTGAACAACCGAA
>NW_024464760.1:14469-15178 GCF_000004515.6 Glycine max
TAACTTTTCACTCGGAGGTCCGATTCAGGCGCATATATATTGAGACGCTCGAAATTGAACAACTGTAGCTCTCGAGAAATTCAAATGGTCATAACTTTTCACTCGGAGGTCCGATTCAGGCGCATAATATATCGAGATGCTAAAAATTGAACAACCGAAGCTCTCGAGAAATTCAAATGGTCATAACTTTTCACTCGACGGTCCGATTCAGGCGCATAATATATTGAGACGGTCGAAATTGAACATCAGAAGCTCTCGAGAAATTCAAATGGTCATAACTTTTCACTCCGAGGTCCGATTCAGGCCCATCACATATAGAGACGCTCAAAATTGAACAACGGACGCTCTCGAGAAATTCAAATGGTCATAACTTTTCACTCGGGGGTGCGATTCAGGCGCATAATATATCAAAACGCTCGAAATTGAACACCGTAGCTCTCGAGAAATTCAAATGGTCATAACTTTTCACTCGGAGGTCCGATTCAGGCGCATAATATATCGAAATGCTAAAAATTGAACAACCGAAACTCTCGAGAAATTCAAATGGTCATAACTTTTCACTCGGCGGTCCGATTCAGGCGCATAATGTATTGAGACGCTCGAAATTGAACAACCGTAGCTCTCGAGAAATTCAAATGGTCATAACTTTTCACTCGGAGGTCCGATTCAGGCGCATAATATATTGAGACGCTCGAAATGAACAACGCAA
>NW_024464760.1:15278-16368 GCF_000004515.6 Glycine max
AAAATTGAACAACGGAATCTCTCGAGAAATTCAAATGGTCATAATTTGTCACTTGGGGTTACGATTCAGGCGCATAATATATTGAGACGCTCGAAATTGAACAACCGTAGCTTTCGAGAAATTCAAAGGGTCATAACTTTTCATTCGGAGTTCCGATTCGGGCGCATAATAAATCGGGACGTTGGAAATTGAACACCGTAGCTCTCAACAAATTCAAATGGTCATAACTTTTCACTCGGAGGTCCGATTCAGGCGCATAATATATCGAGATGCTAAAAATTGAACAACGGAAGCTCTCGAGAAATTCAAATGGTCATAACTTTTCACTCGGCGGTCCGATTCAGGCGCATAATATATTGAGACGCTCGAAATTGAACATCAGAAGCTCTCGAGAAATTCAAATGGTCATAACTTTTCACTCGGAGGTCCGATTCAGGCCCATCACATATAGAGACGCTAAAAATTGAACAACGGACGCTCCCGAGAAATTCAAATGGTCATAGCATTTCACTCGGGGGTGCGATTCAGGCGCATAATATATCGAGACGCTGGAAATTGACCACCGTAGCTCTCGAGAAATTCAAATGGTCATAACTTTTCACTCGTAGGTCCGATTCAGGCGCATAATATATCGAGATGCTAAAAATTGAACAACCAAAGCTCTCGAGAAATTCAAATGGTCAAAACTTTTCACTCAGCGGTCCGATTCAGGCGCATAATGTATTGAGACGCTCGAAACGAACAACCGTAGCTCTCGAGAAATTCAAATGGTCATAACTTTTCACTCGGAGGTCCGATTCAGGCGCATAATATATTGAGACGCTCGAAATTGAACAACGCAAGCTCTCGAGAAATTCAAATGGTCATAACTTTTCACTCGGAGGTCCGATTCAGGTCCATCACAAATAGAGACGCTCAAAATTGAACAACGGAAGCTCTAGAGAAATTCAAATGGTCATAACTTTTCACTCGGGGGTGCGATTCAGGCGCATAATATATTGAGACGCTCGAAATTGAACAACCGTAGCTCTCGAGAAATTCAAATGGTCATAACTTTTCACTCGGAGGTCTGATTCAGGCGCATAATATA
>NW_024464760.1:16667-17528 GCF_000004515.6 Glycine max
AGGATCCACGTCGAGAAATTCAAATGGTCATAACTTTTCACTCGGAGGTCCGATTCAGGCCCATCAAATATAGAGACACTTTTAATTGAACAACGGAAGCTCTCGAGAATTTCGAATGGTCATAACTTTTCACTCGTGGGTGCGATTCAGGTGCATAATATATCGAGATGCTCGAAATTGAACAACCGAAGCTCTCGAGAAATTCAAATGGTTGTAACTTTTCACTCGGGGGTCCGATTCAGGCGAATAATATATTGAGACGCTCGAAATTGAACAACGGAAGCTCTAGAGAAATTCAAATGGTCATAACTTTTCACTCGACGGTCCGATTCAGGCGCATAATATATTGAGACGCTCGAAATTGAACATCAGAAGCTCTCGAGAAATTCAAATGGTCATAACTTTTCACTCGGAGGTCCGATTCAGGCCCATCACATATAGAGACGCTCAAAATTGAACAACGGACGCTCTCGAGAAATTCAAATGGTCATAACTTTTCACTCGGGGGTGCGCTTCAGGCGCATAATATATCGAGATGCTCGAAATTGAACACCGTAGCTCTCGAGAAATTCAAATGGTCATAACTCTTCACTCGGAGGTCCGATTCAGGCGCATAATGTATTGAGACGCTCGAAATTGAACAACGGAAGCTCTAGAGAAATTCAAATGGTCATAACTTTTCACTCGACGGTCCGATTCAGGCGCATAATATATTGAGACGCTCGAAATTGAACATCAGAAGCTCTCGAGAAATTCAAATGGTCATAACTTTTCACTCGGAGGTCCGATTCAGGCCCATCACATATAGAGACGCTCAAAATTGAACAACGGACGCTCTCGAGAAATTCAAATGGTCATAAC
>NW_024464760.1:19134-20177 GCF_000004515.6 Glycine max
CTAAAAATTGAACAACCGAAGCTCTCGAGAAATTCAAATGGTCATAACTTTTCACTCGGCGGTCCGATTCAGGCGCATAATATATTGAGACGCACGAAAATGAACTGCGGAAGCTCTCGAGAAATTCAAATGGTCATAACTTTTCACTCGGGGGTCCGCTTCAGGCGCATAATATATTGAGACGCTCGAAATTGAACAACCGTAGCTCTCGAGAAATTCAAATGGTCATAACTTTTCACTCGGAGGTCCGATTAAGGCGCATAATATATCGAGACGCTCGAAATTGAACACCGTAGCTCTCAAGAAATTCAAATGGTCATAACTTTTCACTCGGGGGTGCGATTCAGGCGCATAATATATTGAGACGCTCGAAATTGAACAACCGTAGCTCTCGAGAAATTCAAATGGTCATAACGTTTCACTCGGACGTCCGCATTCAGGCGCATAATATATTGAGACGCTCGAAATTGAACAACGCAAGCTCTCGAGAAATTCAAATGGTCATAACTTTTCACTCGGAGGTCCGATTCAGGCCCATCACAAATAGAGACGCTCAAAATTGAACAACGGAAGCTCTAAAGAAATTCAAATGGTCATAACTTTTCACTCGGGGGTGCGATTCAGGCGCATAATATATTGAGACGCTCGAAATTGAACAACCGTAGCTCTCGAGAAATTCAAATGGTCATAACTTTTCACTCGGAGGTCCGATTCAGGCGCATAATATATTGAGACGCTCGAAATTGAACAACGGAAGCTCTCGAGAAATTCAATGGTCATAACTTTTCACTCGGAGGTCCGATTCCGGCCCATCAAAAATAGAAACCCCAAAAATTTAACCACCGAAGCTCTAGAGAAAATCAAATGGGCATAACCTTTCACTCGGGGGGATGATTTAGGCGCATAAAATATTTAGACGCCCGAAATTGAACAACCGAAACTCCCCAGAAATTTCATGGGCATAACTTTTTTCTCCAGGGGCCGATTCTGGGGCTAATATATTGAGACGCTCGAAATTGAACAACGGAAACTCTCGAGAAATT
>NW_024464760.1:20777-22169 GCF_000004515.6 Glycine max
ATCGAGACGCTCGAAATTGAACAATGGAAGCTCTCGAGAAATTCAAATGGTCATAACATTTCACTCGGATGTCCGATTCCAGGTGAATAATATATTGAGACGCTCGAAATTGAACAACGGAAGCTCTCGAGAAAATTCAAATGGTCATAACTTTTCACTCGACGGTTCCGATTCAGGCGCATAATATATTGAGAAAGCTCGAAATTGAAGATCAGAAGCTCTCGAGAAATTCAAATGGTCATAACTTTTCACTCGGAGGTCCGATTCAGGCCCCATCACATATAGAGACGCTCAAAATTGAACAACGGAGGCTCTCGAGAAATTCAAATGGTCATAACTTTTCACTCGTGGGTGCGATTCAGGTGCATAATATATCGAGATGCTCGAAATTGAACAACCGAAGCTCTTGAGAAATTCAAATGGTTGTAACTTTTCACTCGGGGGTCCGATTCAGGTGAATAATATATTGAGACGCTCGAAATTGAACAACGGAAGCTCTCGAGAAATTCAAATGGTCATAACTTTTCACTCGACGGTCCGATTCAGGCGCATAATATATTGAGAAGCTCGAAATTGAACATCAGAAGCTCTCGAGAAATTCAAATGGTCATAACTTTTCACTCGGAGGTCCGATTCAGGCCCATCACATATAGAGACGCTCGAATTGACAACGGAAGCTCTCGAGAAATTCAAATGGTCATAACTTTTCGCTCGGAGGTCCGATTCAGGTGCATAATATATTGAGACGCTCGAAATTGAACTATGGAAGCTCTCGAGAAATTCAAATGGTCATAACTTTTCACTCGGAGGTCTTATTCAGGCGCATAATATATCGAGACGCTCGAAATTGAATAACGGAAGTTGTCGAGAAATTCAAACGGTCATAACATTTCACTTGGAGGTCCGATTCAGTTGCATAATATATCGAGACGCCCAAAATTGAACTACGGAAGCTTTCGAGAAATTCAAATGGTCAAAACTTTTCACTCGGAAGTCAGATTCAGGCGCATAATAAATCGAGACGCTCGAAATTGAACAATGGAAGCTCTCGAGAAATTCAAATGGTCATAACTTTTAACTCGGTGGTACGATTCAGGAGCATAATATATCGAGACCCTTGAAATTGAGCAACGGAAGCCCTCGAGAAATTCAAATGGTCATAACTATTCACTCGGAGGTCAGATTTCAGGCGCATAATATATCCAGACGCTCGAAATTGAGCAATGGAAGCTTCTCGAGAAATTCAAATGGTCATAACTTTTCACTCGGAGGTCCGATTCAGGCGCATATTATATCGAGACGCCCGAAATTGAACATCGGAGTTCTCGAGAAATTCAAATGGTCATAACTTTTAACTCGAGGTCGATCAGACGCATATATATCGAGATGCTA
>NW_024464760.1:22269-23103 GCF_000004515.6 Glycine max
ATATTGAGACGCTCGAAATTGAACATCAGAAGCTCTCGAGAAATTCAAATGGTCATAACTTTTCACTCGGAGGTCCGATTCAGGCCCATCACATATAGAGACGCTCAAAATTGAACAACGGACGCTCTCGAGAAATTCAAATGGTCATAACTTTTCACTCGGGGGTGCGATTCAGGCGCATAATATATCGAGATGCTCGAAATTGAACACCGTAGCTCTCGAGAAATTCAAATGGTCATAACTTTTCACTCGGAGGTCCGATTCAGGCGCATAATCTATCGAGATGCTAAAAATTGAACAACCGAAGCTCTTGAGAAATTCAAATGGTCTTAACTTTTCACTCGGCGGGCCGATTCAGGCGCATAATATATTGCGACGCTCGAAATTGAACAACCGTAGCTCTCGAGAAATTCAAATGGTCATAACTTTTCACTCGGAGGTCCGATTCAGGCGCATAATATATTGAGACGCTCGAAATTGAACAACGGAAGCTCTCGAGAAATTCAAATGGTCATAACTTTTCACTCGGAGGTCCGATTCAGGCCCATCACATATAGAGACGCTCAAAATTGAACAACGGAAGCTCTAGAGAAATTCAAATGGTCATAACTTTTCACTCGGGGGTGCGATTTAGGCGCATAATATATCTAGACGCTCGAAATTGAACAACCGAAGCTCTCGAGAAATTCAAATGGTCATAACTTTTCACTTCGATGGTCCGATTCAGGCGCATAATATATTGAGACGCTCGAAATTGAACAACGGAAGCTCTCGAGAAATTTAAATGGTCATTACTTTTCACTCGGGAGGGCCGATTCAGGCCGCATCATAAAT
>NW_024464760.1:23612-61848 GCF_000004515.6 Glycine max
CATAACTTTTCACTCGTGGGTGCGATTCAGGTGCATAATATATCGAGATGCTCGAAATTGAACAACCGAAGCTCTCGAGAAATTCAAATGGTTGTAACTTTTCACTCGGGGGTCCGATTCAGGCGCATAATATATTGAGACGCTCGAAATTGAACAACGGAAGCTCTAGAGAAATTCAAATGGTCATAACTTTTCACTCGACGGTCCGATTCAGGCGCATAATATATTGAGACGCTCGAAATTGAACATCAGAAGCTCTCGAGAAATTCAAATGGTCATAACTTTTCACTCGGAGGTCCGATTCAGGCCCATCACATATAGAGACGCTCAAAATTGAACAACGGACGCTCTCGAGAAATTCAAATGGTCATAACTTTTCACTCGGGGGTGCGCTTCAGGCGCATAATATATCGAGATGCTCGAAATTGAACACCGTAGCTCTCGAGAAATTCAAATGGTCATAACTCTTCACTCGGAGGTCCGATTCAGGCGCATAATGTATTGAGACGCTCGAAATTGAACAACGGAAGCTCTAGAGAAATTCAAATGGTCATAACTTTTCACTCGACGGTCCGATTCAGGCGCATAATATATTGAGACGCTCGAAATTGAACATCAGAAGCTCTCGAGAAATTCAAATGGTCATAACTTTTCACTCGGAGGTCCGATTCAGGCCCATCACATATAGAGACGCTCAAAATTGAACAACGGACGCTCTCGAGAAATTCAAATGGTCATAACTTTTCACTCGGGGGTGCGATTCAGGCGCATAATATATCGAGATGCTCGAAATTGAACACCGTAGCTCTCGAGAAATTCAAATGGTCATAACTTTTCACTCGGAGGTCCGATTCAGGCGCATAATCTATCGAGATGCTAAAAATTGAACAACCGAAGCTCTTGAGAAATTCAAATGGTCTTAACTTTTCACTCGGCGGGCCGATTCAGGCGCATAATATATTGCGACGCTCGAAATTGAACAACCGTAGCTCTCGAGAAATTCAAATGGTCATAACTTTTCACTCGGAGGTCCGATTCAGGCGCATAATATATTGAGACGCTCGAAATTGAACAACGGAAGCTCTCGAGAAATTCAAATGGTCATAACTTTTCACTCGGAGGTCCGATTCAGGCCCATCACATATAGAGACGCTCAAAATTGAACAACGGAAGCTCTAGAGAAATTCAAATGGTCATAACTTTTCACTCGGGGGTGCGATTTAGGCGCATAATATATCTAGACGCTCGAAATTGAACAACCGAAGCTCTCGAGAAATTCAAATGGTCATAACTTTTCACTCGATGGTCCGATTCAGGCGCATAATATATTGAGACGCTCGAAATTGAACAACGGAAGCTCTCGAGAAATTTAAATGGTCATTACTTTTCACTCGGAGGTCCGATTCAGGCCCATCACATATAGAGACGCTCAAAATTGAACAACCGAAGCTCTCGAGAAATTCAAATGGTTGTAACTTTTCACTCGGGGGTCCGATTCAGGCGAATAATATATTGAGACGCTCGAAATTGAACAACGGAAGCTCTCGAGAAATTCAAATGGTCATAACTTTTCACTCGACGGTCCGATTCAGGCGCATAATATATTGAGACGCTCGAAATTGAACATCAGAAGCTCTCGAGAAATTCGAATGGTCATAACTTTTCACTCGGAGGTCCGATTCAGGCCCATCACATATAGAGACGCTCAAAATTGAACAACGGACGCTCTCGAGAAATTCAAATGGTCATAACTTTTCACTCGGGGGTGCGCTTCAGGCGCATAATATATCGAGATGCTCGAAATTGAACACCGTAGCTCTCGAGAAATTCAAATGGTCATAACTTTTCACTCGGAGGTCCGATTCAGGCGCATAATATATCGAGATGCTAAAAATTGAACAACCGAAGCTCTCGAGAAATTCAAATGGTCTTAACTTTTCACTCGGCAGTCCGATTCAGGCGCATAATATATTGAGACGCTCGAAATTGAACAATCGTAGCTCTCGAGAAATTCAAATGGTCATAACTTTTCACTCGGAGGTCCGATTCAGGCGCATAATATATTGAGACGCTCGAAATTGAACAACGGAAGCTCTCGAGAAATTCAAATGGTCATAACTTTTCACTCGGAGGTCCGATTCAGGCCCATCACATATAGAGACGCTCAAAATTGAACAACGGAAGCTCTCGAGAAATTCAAATGGTCATAACTTTTCACTCGGCGGTCCGATTCAGGCGCATAATATATTGAGACGCTCGAAATTGAACAATCGTAGCTCTCGAGAAATTCAAATGGTCATAACTTTTCACTCGGAGGTCCGATTCAGGCGCATAATATATTGAGATGCTAAAAATTGAACAACCGAAGCTCTCGAGAAATTCAAATGGTCATAACTTTTCACTCGGCGGTCCGATTCAGGCGCATAATATACTGAGACGCTCGAAAATGAACTGCGGAAGCTCTCGAGAAATTCAAATGGTCATAACTTTTCACTCGGAGGTCCGATTCAGGCTCATCAAATATAGAGAAACTTTTAATTGAACAACGGAAGCTCTCGAGAATTTCGAATGGTCATAACTTTTCACTCGTGGGTGCGATTCAGGTGCATAATATATCGAGATGCTCGAAATTGAACAACCGAAGCTCTCGAGAAATTCAAATGGTCATAACTTTTCACTCGGGGGTCCGATTCAGGCGCATAATATATTGAGACGCTCGAAATTGAACAACCGTAGCTCTCGAGAAATTCAAATGGTCATAACTTTTCACTCGGAGGTCCGATTCAGGCGCATAATATATCGAGACGCTCGAAATTGAACACCGTAGCTCTCAAGAAATTCAAATGGTCATAACTTTTCACTCGGAGGACCGATTCAGACCCATCACATATAGAGACGCTCAAAATTGAACAACGGACGCTCTCGAGAAATTCAAATGGTCATAACTTTTCACTCGGGGGTGCGATTCAGGCGCATAATATATTGAGACGCTCGAAATTGAACAACGGAAGCTCTCGAGAAATTCAAATGGTCATAACTTTTCACTCGACGGTCCGATTCAGGCGCATAATATATTGAGACGCTCGAAATTGAACATCAGAAGCTCTCGAGAAATTCAAATGGTCATAACTTTTCACTCGGAGGTCCGATTCAGGCCCATCAAATATAGAGACACTTTTAATTGAACAACGGAAGCTCTCGAGAATTTCGAATGGTCATAACTTTTCACTCGGGGGTGCGATTCAGGCGCATAATATATTGAGAACCTCGAAATTGAACAACCGAAGCTCTCGAGAAATTCAAATGGTCGTAACTTTTCACTCGGAGGTCCGATTCTGGCGCATAATATATTGAGACGCTCGAATTGAACAATGGAAGCTCTCGAGAAATTCAAATGGTCGTAACTTTTCACTCGGGGGTCCGATTCAGGCGAATAATATATCGAGACGCTCGATAATGAACAACGGAAGCTCTCGAGAAATTCAAATGGTCATAACTTTTCACTCGGGGGTGCGATTCAGGTGCATAATATATCGAGACGCTCAAAATTGAACAACCGAAGCTCTCGAGAAATTCAAATGGTCGTAACTTTTCACTCGGGGGTCCGATTCAGGCGAATAATATATCGAGACGCTCGAAAATGAACAGCGGAAGCTCCCGAGAAATTGAAATGGTCATAACTTTTCACACGGAGGTCAGATTCAGGCGCATAATATATCGAGACGCTCGAAATTGAACAATGGAAGCTCTCGAGAAATTCAAATGGTCGTAACTTTTCACTCGGGGGTCCGATTCAGGCGAGTAATATATCGAGACGCTCGAAAATGAACAACGGAAGCTCTCGAGAAATTCAAATGGTCATAACTTTTCACTCGGAGGTCCGATTCATGCCCATCACATATAGAGACGCTCAAAATTGAACAACGGAAGCTCTCGAGATTTTCAAATGGTCATAACTTTTCACTCGGGGGTGCGATTTATGCGCATAATATATCGAGACGCTCGAAATTGAACAACGGAAGCTCTTGAGAATTTCAAATGGTCATAACTTTTCACTCGGGGGTGCGATTCAGGTGCATAATATATCGAGACGCTCGAAATTGAACAACCGAAGCTCTCAAGAAATTCAAATGGTCATAACTTTTCACTCGGCGGTCCGATTCAGGCGATCTACATTGTAAATTTCTTATGCAACACCAAAACAAGAAAACTTCCTCGGCCGTAAAAAAACATTGTCTGCCAGCGAGCGTTTTTAAAAAAAATTGCGCAACGTCGGCTGAAAAATATCAGTCGCGGCTATTTCACGACCGATGTGGGCTATTGAGTTTTGAATTCATTCCGTGTACGAAATTTGCATGATGTCGATTAGGAAATGTTTGATCAGCGTCGTACAATGATGCATCTTTTTTAGACCCCGATCGTTCATCTTTCCTGACCGACGTCGACTGTCATTTTTTTTATCAAATCGTTGAATAATGTATTTTTGACGAGTAGGGCTAATGTTTTCCTTGCCGAATAATTGGGAACATGCCAGTTTCGGTCGTAACCAAACGTCGGTTGAACTCACACAAGAAAACTTAGTCGACTTACATTGTAAATTTTTTATGCAACACCAAAACAAGAAAACTTCGTCGGCCGTAAAAAAACATTGTCTGCCAGCGAGCGTTTTCAAAAAAAAATTGCGCAATGTCGGCTGAAAAATATCAGTCGGGCCTATTTCACGACCGTTGTCAGCTATTGAGTTTTCTATTCAATCCCTGAATGAAATATGCATGAAGTCGGATAGCAAATATTTTTTTGCCGAGGTGGGCTAATACTTTCCTGGCCGAATAAATGGGAACATGCCAATTTCGGCCGAAACAAAACGTCGGTTGAGCTCGCACAAAAAAACCATGCCGACATACATTGTCCATTTTTTATGCAACCCCAAAACAAGAAAACTTCCTCTGCTGTAAAAAAAACATTGTCGGCCAGCAAGCGTTTTTAAAAAAAAATTGCGCAATGTGGGCTGAAAAATATCAGTCGGGGCTATTTCACGACCAATATCGGCTATTGAGTTTTCAATTCATTCCGAGAACGAAATTTGCATGATGTCGGTTAGGAAATGTTCGATCAGCGTCGTCCGATGATGCATCTTTTTTAGACCCCGATCGTTCATCTTTCCTGGCCGACGTCGACTGTCATTTTTTTTATCAATATCAGTGAATAATATTTTTTGCCGAGTAGGGCTAATGTTTTCCTGGCCGAATAATTGGGAACATGCCATTTTCGGCCGTAACCAAACGTCGGTTGAGCTTGCACAAAAAAACCTAGCCGACCTACATTGTAAATTTCTTATGCAACACCAAAACAAGAAAACTTCCTCGGCCGTAAAAAAACATTGTCTGCCAGCGAGCGTTTTTAAAAAAATTGCGCAATGTCGGCTGAAAAATATCAGTCGCGGCTATTTCACGACCGATGTCGGCTATTGAGTTTTCAATTCATTCCGTGAACAAAATTTGCATGATGTCGGTGAGGAAATGTTCGATCAGCGTCGTCCGATGATGCATCTTTTTTAGACCCCGAACGTTCATCTTTCCAGGCCGACGTCGACTGTCATTTTTTTTTATCAATATCGGTGAATAATATTTTTTTGACGAGTAGGGCTAATGTTTTCTTGGGCGAATATATGGGAACATGCCAGTTTCTGCCGTAACCAAACGTCGGTTGAGCTCGCACAAAAAAACCTAGCCGAATTACATTGTAAATTTTTTATGGAACACCAAAACAAGAAAACTTCCTCGGCCGTAAAAAAACATTGTCTGCCAGCGAGCATTTTTAAAAAAAAATTGCGAAATGTCGGCTGAAAAATATCAGTCGAGCCTATTTCACGACCGTTGTCAGCTATTGAGTTTTCTATTCAATCCCTGAATGAAATATGCATGATGTCGGTTAGCAAATATTTTTTTGCCGAGGTGGGCTAATGTTTTCCTGGCCGAATAAATGGGGCACATGTCAGTTTCGGCCGAAACAAAACGTCGGTTGAGCTCGCACAAAAAAACCTAGCCGACCTACATTGTACATTTTTTATGCAACACCAAAACAAGAAAACTTCGTCTGCCATAAAAAAAACATTGTCGGCCAGCAAGCGTTTATAAAAAAAAATTGTGCAATGTCGGCTGAAAAATATCAATCGCAGCTATTTCACGACCGCTATCGGCTATTGAGTTTTCAATTCATTCCGTGAACGAAATTTGCATGATGTCGGTTAGGAAATTTTCGATCAACGTCGTCCGATGATGCATCTTTTTTAGACCCCGATCGTTCATCTTTCCTGGCCGACGCCGACTGTCATTTTTTTTATCAATATCGGTGAATAATATTTTTTTGCCGAGTAGGGCTAATGTTTTCCTGGCCGAATAAATGGGAACATGCCAGTTTCGACCGAAACAAAACGTCGGTTGAGCTCGCCCAACAAAACCTAGCCGACCTACATTGTACATTTTTTATGCAACACCAAAACAAGAAAACTTCCTCTGCCGTAAAAAAAACATTGTAAGCCAGCAAGCGTTTTTAAAAAAAATTGCGCAATGTCAGCTGAAAAATATCAGTCGGGCCTATTACACGACCGCTGTCAGCTATTGAGTTTTCTATTCAATCCCTGAATGAAATATGCATGAAGTCGGTTAGCAAATATTTTTTTGCCGAGGTGGGCTAATATTTTCCTGGCCGAATAAATGGGAACATGCCAGTTTCGGCCGAAACAAAACGTCGGTTGAGCTCGCCCAAAAAAACCTAGCCGACCTACATTGTACATTTTTTATGCAACACCAAAACAAGAAAACTTCCTCCGCCGTAAAAAAAAACATTGTAAGCCAGCAAGCGTTTTTAAAAAAAATTGCGCAATGTCAGCTGAAAAATATAAGCCGGGCCTATTTCACGATCGTTGTCAGCTATTGAGTTTTCTATTCAATCCCTGAATGAAATATGCATGAAGTCGGTTAGCAAATATTTTTTTGCCGAGGTGGGCTAATGTTTTCCTGGCCGAATAAATGGGAACATGCCAGTTTCGGCCGAAATAAAACGTCTGTTGAGTTTGCCCAAATAAACCTAGCCGACCTACATTGTACATTTTTTATGCAACACCAAAACAAGAAAACTTCCTCTGCCGTAAAAAAAACATTGTCGGCCAGCAAGCGTTTTTAAAAAAAAATTGCGCGATGTGGGCTGAAAAATATCAGTCGCGGCAATTTCACGACCGATGTCGGCTATTAAGTTTTCAATTCATTCCGAGAACGAAATTTGCATGATGTAGGTTAGGAAATGTTCGATCATCGTCGTCCGATGATGCATATTTTTTAGACCCCGATCATTCATCTTTCCTGACCGACGCCGACTGTCATTTTTTTTTATCAATATCGGTGAATAATATTTTTTTGCCGAGTAGGGCTAATGTTTTCCTGGCCGAATAATTGGGAACATGCCAGTTTCGGCCGTAACCAAACGTCGGTTGAGCTCGCACAAAAAAACCTAGCCGACCTACATTGTAAATTTCATATCCAACACCAAAACAAGAAAACTTCCTCGGCCGTAAAAAAACATTGTCTGCCAGCGAGCGTTTTTAAAAAAAATTGCGCAACGTCGGCTGAAAAATATCAGTCGCGGCTATTTCACGACCGATGTCGGCTATTGAGTTTTGAATTCATTCCATGAACGAAATTTGCGTGATGTCGATTAGGAAATGTTTGATCAGCGTCGTCAATGATGCATCTTTTTTAGACCCCGATCGTTCATCTTTCCTGCCGACGTCGACTGTCAGTTTTTTTATCAATATCAGTGAATAATATATTTTTGCCGAGTAGGGCTAATGTTTTCCTTGCCGAATAATTGGGAACATGCCAGTTTCGGCCGTAACCAAACGTCGGTTGGCTCGCACAAAAAAACCTAGCCGACCTACATTGTAAATTTTTTATGCAACACAAAAACAAGAAAACTTCCTCGGCCGTAAAAAACATTTTCTTCCAGCAAGCATTTTCAAAAACAAATTGCGCAATGTCGGCTGAAAAATATCAGTCGGGCCTATTTCACGACCGTTGTCAGCTATTGAGTTTTCTATTCAATCCCTGAATGAAATATGCATGAAGTCGGATAGCAAATATTTTTTTGCCGAGGTGGGCAAATGCTTTCCTGGCCGAATAAATAGGAACATGCCAGTTTCGGCCGAAACAAAACGTCGGTTGAGCTCGCCCAAAAAAACCTAGCCGACCTACATTGAACTTTTTTTATGCATCACCAAAACAAAAAAACTTCCTCTGCCGTAAAAAAAACATTATCTGCCAGCGAGTGTTTTTAAAAAAAAATAGCGCAATGTCGGCTGAAAAAAATCAGTCGCGGCTATTTCACGACCAATGTCGGCTATTGAGTATTCAATTCATTCCGTGAACGAAATTTGCATGATGTCGATTAGAAAATGTTTGATCAGCGTCGTACATTGATGCATCTTTTTTAGACCCCGATCGTTCATCTTTCCTGACCGACGTCGAATGTCATTTTTTTTTATCAATATCGGTGAATAATATTTTTTCGCCGAGTTGGGCTAATGTTTTCCTGGCCGAATAATTGGGAACATGCCAGTTTCGGCCGTAACCAAACGTTGGTTGAGCTCACACAAAAAAACTAGCCGACCTACATTGTAAATTTTTTATGCAACACCAAGACAAGAAAACTTCCTCGGCCGTAAAAAAACATTGTCTGCGAGCGAGCGTTTTTAAAAAAAAATTGCGCAATGTCGGCTGATAATTATCAGTTGGGTAGGTTTCACGACCGTTGTCAGCTGTTGAGTTTTCTATTCAATCCCTGAATGAAATATGCATGAAGTCGGTTAGCAAATATTTTTTTGCCGAGGTGGACTAATGCTTTCCTGGCCGAATAATTGGGAACATGCCAGTTTCGGCCGTAACCAAACGTCGGTTGAGCTCGCACAAAAAAACCTAGCCGACCTACATTGTAAATTTCTTATGCAACACCAAAACAAGAAAACTTCCTCGGCCGTAAAAAAACATTGTCTGCCAGCGAGCGTTTTTAAAAAAAATTGCGCAACGTCGGCCAAAAAATATCAGTCGCGGCTATTTCACGACCGATGTCGGCTATTGAGTATTCAATTCATTCCGTGAACGAAATTTGCATGATGTCGATTAGGAAATGTTTGATCAGCGTCGTCCAATGATGCATCTTTTTTAGACCCCGATCGTTCATCTTTCCTGGCCGACGTCGACTGTCATTTTTTTAATCAATATCAGTGAATAATATATTTTTGCCGAGTAGGGCTAATGTTTTCCTTGCCGAATAATTGGGAACATGCCAGTTTCGGCCGTAACCAAACGTCGGTTGAGCTCGCACAAAAAAACCTAGCCGACCTACATTGTAAATTTTTTATGCAAAACAAAAACAAGAAAACTTCCTCGGCCGTAAAAAACATTTTCTTCCAGCGAGCGTTTTCAAAAAAAAATTGCGCCTGAAAAATATCAGTCGGGCCTATTTCACGACCGTTGTCAGCTATTGAGTTTTCTATTCAATCCCTGAATGAAATATGCATGAAGTCAGATAGCAAATATTTTTTTGCCGAGGTGGGCAAATGCTTTCCTGGCCGAATAAATGGGAACATGCCAGTTTCGGCCGAAACAAAACGTTGGTTGAGCTCGCCCAAAAAAACCTAGCCGACCTACATTGAACTTTTTTTATGCATCACCAAAACAAAAAAACTTCCTCTGCCGTAAAAAAAACATTATCTGCCAGCGAGTGTTTTTAAAAAAAAATAGCGCAATGTCGGCTGAAAAATATCAGTCGAGGCTATTTCACGACCAATGTCGGCTATTGAGTATTCAATTCATTCCGTGAACGAAATTTGCATGATGTCGATTAGGAAATGTTTGATCAGCGTCGTACATTGATGCATCTTTTTTAGACCCCGATCGTTCATCTTTCCTGACCGACGTCGAATGTCATTTTTTTTTATCAATATCGGTGAATAATATTTTTTCGCTGAGTTGGGCTAGTGTTTTCCTTGCCGAATAATTGGGAACATGCCAGTTTCGGCCGTAACCAAACGTCGGTTGAGCTCACACAAAAAAACCTAGCCGACCTACATTGTAAATTTTTTATGTAACACCAAAACAAGAAAACTTCCTCGGTTGTAAAAAAACATTGTCTGTGAGGGAGAGTTTTTAAAAATAAATTGCGCAATGTCGGCTGAAAAATATCAGTCGGGCCTATTTCACGACCGTTGTCAACTATTGAGTTTTCTATTCAATCCCTGAATGAAATATGCATGAAGTCGGTTAGCAAATATTTTTTTGCCGAGGTGGGCTAATGCTTTCCTGGCCGAATAAATGGGAACATGCCAGTTTCGGCCGAAACAAAACGTCGGTTGAGCTCGCCCAAAAAAACCTAGCCGACCTACATTGTACATTTTTTATGCATCACCAAAACAAGAAAACTTCCTCTGCCGTAAAAAAAAAACATTGTCGGCCAGCAAGCGTTTTTAAAAAAAAATTGTGTAATGTGGGCTGAAAAATATTAGTCGCTGCTATTTCACGACCGATGTCGGCTATTAAGTTTTCAATTCATTCCGAGAACGAAATTTGCATGATGTAGGTTAGGAAATGTTCGATCAGCGTCGTCCGATGATGCATCTTTTTTAGACCCCGATCATTCATCTTTCCTGACCGACGTCGACTGTCATTTTTTTTATCAATATCGGTGAATAATATTTTTTTGCCGAGTAGGGCTAATGTTTTCCTGGCCGAATAATTGGGAACATGCCAGTTTCGGCCGTAACCAAACGTCGGTTGAGCTCGCACAAAAAAACCTAGCCGACCTACATTGTAAATTTCTTATGCAACACAAAAACAAGAAAACTTCCTCGGCCGTAAAAAAACATTGTCTGCCAGCGAGCGTTTTTAAAAAAAATTGCGCAACGTCGTCCGAAAAATATCAGTCGCGGCTATTTCACGACCGATGTCGGCTATTGAGTTTTGAATTCATTCCGTGAACGAAATTTGCATGATGTCGATTAGGAAATGTTTGATCAGCGTCGTCCAATGATGCATCTTTTTTAGACCCCGATCGTTCATCTTTCCTGGCCGACGTCGATTGTCATTTTTTTTTATCAATATCAGTGAATAATATATTTTTGCCGAGTAGGGCTAATGTTTTCCTTGCCGAATAATTGGGAACATGCCAGTTTCGGCCGTAACCAAACGTCGGTTGAGCTTGCACAAAAAAACCTAGCCGACCTACATTGTAAATTTTTTATGCAAAACAAAAACAAGAAAACTTCCTCGGCCGTAAAAAACATTTTCTTCCAGCGAGCGTTTTCAAAAAAAAATTGCGCCTGAAAAATATCAGTCGGGCCTATTTCACGACCGTTGTCAGCTATTGAGTTTTCTATTCAATCCCTGAATGAAATATGCATGAAGTCGGATAGCAAATATTTTTTTGCCGAGGTGGGCAAATGCTTTCCTGGCCGAATAAATGTGAACATGCCAGTTTCGGCCGAAACAAAACGTTGGTTGAGCTCGCCCAAAAAAACCTAGCCTACCTACATTGAACTTTTTTTATGCATCACCAAAACAAAAAAACTTCCTCTGCCGTAAAAAAAACATTATCTGCCAGCGAGTGTTTTTAAAAAAAAATAGCGCAATGTCGGCTGAAAAATATCAGTCGAGGCTATTTCACGACCAATGTCGGCTATTGAGTATTCAATTCATTCCGTGAACGAAATTTGCATGATGTCGATTAGGAAATGTTTGATCAGCGTCGTACATTGATGCATCTTTTTTAGACCCCGATCGTTCATCTTTCCTGACCGACGTCGAATGTCATTTTTTTTTATCAATATCGGTGAATAATATTTTTTCGCTGAGTTGGGCTAATGTTTTCCTTGCTGAATAATTGGGAACATGCCAGTTTCGGCCGTAACCAAACGTCGGTTGAGCTCACACAAAAAAACCTAGCCGACCTACATTGTAAATTTTTTATGTAACACCAAAACAAGAAAACTTCCTCGGTTGTAAAATAACATTGTCTGTGAGGGAGCGTTTTTAAAAATAAATTGCGCAATGTCGGCTGAAAAATATCAGTCGGGCCTATTTCACGACCGTTGTCAACTATTGAGTTTTCTATTCAATCCCTGAATGAAATATGCATGAAGTCGGTTAGCAAATATTTTTTTGCCGAGGTGGGCTAATGCTTTCCTGGCCGAATAAATGGGAACATGCCAGTTTCGGCCGAAACAAAACGTCGGTTGAGCTCGCCCAAAAAAACCTAGCCGACCTACATTGTACATTTTTTATGCATCACCAAAACAAGAAAACTTCCTCTGCCGTAAAAAAACATTATCTGCCAGCGAGTGTTTTTTAAAAAAAATTGCTCAATGTCGGCTGAAAAATATCAGTCACGGCTATTTGACGATCGATGTCGGCTATTGAGTTTTCAATTCATTCCGTGAACGAAATTTGCATGATGTCGGTCAGGAAATTTTCGATCAGCGTCGTCCGATGATGCATCTTTTTTAGACCCCGATCATTCATCTTTCCTGACCGACGTCGACTGTCATTTTTTTTATCAATATCGGTGAATAATATTTTTTTGCCGAGTAGGGCTAATGTTTTCCTGGCCGAATAATTCGGAACATGCCAGCTTCGGCCGAAACCAAACGTCGGTTGAGCTCGCACAAAAAAACCTAGCCGACCTACATTGTAAATTTCTTATCCAACACCAAAACAAGAAAACTTCCTCGGCCGTAAAAAAACATTGTATGCCAGCGAGCGTTTTTAAAAAAAAATTGCGCAATGTCGGCTGAAAAATATCAGTCGGGCCTATTTCACGACCGTTGTCAGCTATTGAGTTTTCAATTCAATCCGTGAACGAAATTTGCATGATGTCGGTTAGGAAATGTTCGATCAGCGTCATCCGATGATGCTTCTTTTTTAGACCCCGATCGTTCATCTTTCCTGGCCGACATCGACTGTCATTTTTTTTTATCAATATCGGTGAATAATATTTTTTTGCCGAGTTGGGCTAATGTTTTCCTGGACGAATAAATGGGAACATGCCAGTTTCGGCCGTAACAAAACGTCGGTTGAGCTCGCACAAAAAAACCTTGCCGACCTACATTGTACATTTTTTATGCAACACCAAAACACGAAAACTTCCACTGCCGTAATAAAAACATTATCTGCCAGCGAGGGTTTTTAAATAAAAATTGCGCAATGTCAGCTGAAAAATATCAGTCGCGGCGGCTATTTCACAACCGATGTCGGCTATTGAGTTTTCAATTCAATCCGTGAACGAAATTTGCGTGATGTCGGTTAGGAAATGTTCGATCGGCGTCATCCGATGATGCTTCTTTTTTAGACGCCAATCGTTAATCTTTTCCTGGCCGACGTCGACTGTCATTTTTTTTTTTATCAATATCGGTGAATAATATTTTTTTGCCGAGTTGGGCTAATGTTTTCCTGGACGAATAAATGGGAACATGCCAGTTTCGGCCGTAACAAAACGTCGGTTGAGCTCGCACAAAAAAACCTTGCCGACCTACATTGTACATTTTTTATGCAACACCAAAACACGAAAACTTCCACTGCCGTAATAAAAACATTATCTTCCAGCGAGGGTTTTTAAATAAAAATTGCGCAATGTCAGCTGAAAAATATCAGTCGCGGCGGCTATTTCACAACCGATGTCGGCTATTGAGTTTTCAATTTAATCCGTGAACGAAATTTGCGTGATGTCGGTTAGGAAATGTTCGATCGGCGTCATCCGATGATGCTTCTTTTTTAGACGCCAATCGTTAATCTTTTCCTGGCCGACATCGACTGTCATTTTTTTTATCAATATCGGTGAATAATGTTTTTTTGCCGAGTTGGGCTAGGTTTTTCCTTGCCGAATAAATGGGAACATGCCAGTTTCGGCCGTAACGAAACGTCGATTGAGCTCGCACAAAAAAACCTAGCCGACTTACATTGTAAATTTTTTATGCAACACCAAAACACGAAAACTTCCACTGCCGTAAAAAAAACATTATCTGTCAGCGAGGGTTTTTAAATAAAAATTACGCAATGTCGGCTGAAAAATATCAGTCGCGGCTATTTCACGACCGATGTCGGCTATTGAGTTTTCAATTCAATCCGTGAACGAAATTTGCATGATTTGGGTTAGGAAATGTTCGATCGGCATCATCCGATGATGCTTCTTTTTTAGACCCCGATGTTGATCTTTCCTGGCCGACGTCGACTGTCATTTTTTTTTTATCAATATCTGTGAGTAATATTTTTTTGGCGAGTTGGGCTAATGTTTTCCTGGCCGAATAAATGGGAACATGCCAGTTTCGGCTGTAACAAAATTTCGGTTGAGCTCGCACGAAAAAACCTAGCCGACCTACATTGTAAATTTTTTATGCAACACCAAAACACGAAAACTTCCACTGCCGTAAAAAAAACAATATCTGCCAGCGAGGGTTTTTAAATAAAAATTACGCAATGTCGGCTGAAAAGTATCAGTCGCGGCTATTTCACGACCGATGTCGACTATTGAGTTTTCAATTCAATCCGTGAACGAAATTTGCATGATTTGGGTTCAGAAATGTTCGATCGGCGTCATCCGATGATGATTCTTTTTTAGAACCCGATCATTCATCTTTCCTGACCGACGTCGACTGTCATTTTTTTTTATCAATACCGGTGAATAATATTTTTTTGCAGAGTTGGGCTAATGTTTTCCTGGCCGAATAAATGGGAACATGCCAGTTTCGGCCGTGACAAAACGTCGGTTGAGCTCGCGCAAAAAAACCTAGCCGACCTACATTGTACATCTTTAAGCAACACCAAAACACGAAAACTTCCACTGCCGTAAAAAAAACATTATCTGCCAGCGAGGGTTTTTAAATAAAAATTGCGCAATTTCGACTGAAAAATATCAGTCGCGGCTATTTCACGACCGATGTCGGCTATTGAGTTTTCTATTCAATCCGTGAACGAAATTTGCATGATGTCGGTTAGGAAATGTTCGATCGGCGTCATCCGATGATGCTTCTTTTTTAGACCCCGATCGTTCATCTTTCCTGGCCGACGTCGACTGTCATTTTTTTTTATCAATACCGGTGAATAATATTTTTTTGCAGAGTTGGGCTAATGTTTTCCTGGCCGAATAAATGGGAACATGCCAGTTTCGGCCGTAACGAAACGTCGATTGAGCTCGCACAAAAAAACCTAGCCGACTTACATTGTAAATTTTTTATGCAACACCAAAACACGAAAACTTCCACTGCCGTAAAAAAAACATTATCTGTCAGCGAGGGTTTTTAAATAAAAATTACGCAATGTCGGCTGAAAAATATCAGTCGCGGCTATTTCACGACCGATGTCGGCTATTGAGTTTTCAATTCAATCCGTGAACGAAATTTGCATGATTTGGGTTAGGAAATGTTCGATCGGCATCATCCGATGATGCTTCTTTTTTAGACCCCGATGTTGATCTTTCCTGGCCGACGTCGACTGTCATTTTTTTTTTATCAATATCTGTGAGTAATATTTTTTTGGCGAGTTGGGCTAATGTTTTCCTGGCCGAATAAATGGGAACATGCCAGTTTCGGCCGTAACAAAATTTCGGTTGAGCTCGCACGAAAAAACCTAGCCGACCTACATTGTAAATTTTTTATGCAACACCAAAACACGAAAACTTCCACTGCCGTAAAAAAAACAATATCTGCCAGCGAGGGTTTTTAAATAAAAATTACGCAATGTCGGCTGAAAAGTATCAGTCGCGGCTATTTCACGACCGATGTCGGCTATTGAGTTTTCAATTCAATCCGTGAACGAAATTTGCATGATTTGGGTTCAGAAATGTTCGATCGGCGTCATCCGATGATGATTCTTTTTTAGACCCCGATCATTCATCTTTCCTGGCCGACGTCGACTGTCATTTTTTTTTATCATTACCGGTGAATAATATTTTTTTGCACAGTTGGGCTAATGTTTTCCTGGCCGAATAAATGGGAACATGCCAGTTTTGGCCGTGACAAAACGTCGGTTGAGCTCGCACAAAAAAACCTAGCCGACCTACATTGTACATCTTTAAGCAACACCAAAACACGAAAACTTCCACTGCCGTAAAAAAAACATTATCTGCCAGCGAGGGTTTTTAAATAAAAATTGCGCAATTTCGACTGAAAAATATCAGTCGCGGCTATTTCACGACCGATGTCGGCTATTGAGTTTTCTATTCAATCCGTGAACGAAATTTGCATGATGTCGGTTAGGAAATGTTCGATCGGCCTCATCCGATGATGCTTCTTTTTTAGACCCCGATCGTTCATCTTTCCTGGCCGACGTCGACTGTCATTTTTTTTTATCAATATCGGTGAATAATATTGTTTTGGCGAGTTGGGCTAATGTTTTCCTGGCCGAATAAATGGGAACATGCCAGTTTCGGCCGTAACAAAACGTCGGTTGAGCTCGCACAAAAAAACCTAGTCGACGTAAATTGTAACTTTTTTATGCAACCCCAAAACTAGAAAACTTTCTCTGCCGTAAAAAAAAACATTTTCTGCCAGCGAACGTTTTTAAAAAATAATTGCGCAATGTCGGCCGAAAAATTTCAGTCGGGCCTATTTCACGACCGTTGTCAACTATTGAGTTTTCTATTCAATCCATGAATGAAATATGCATGAAGTCGGTTAGGAAATGTTCGATCGGCGCCATCCGATGATGCTTCTTTTTTAGACCCCGATATTTCATCTTTCCTGGCCGACGTCGACTGTTATTTTTTTTTATCAATATCGGTGAATAATATTTTTTTGCCGAGTTGGGCTAATGTTTTCCTGGCCGAATAAATGGGAACACGCCAGTTTCGGCCGTAACAAAACGTCGGTTGAGCTCGCACAAAAAAACCTAGCCGACCTACATTGTACATCTTTTATGCCACACCAAAGCACGAAAACTTCCATTGCCGTAAAAAAAACATTATCTGCCAGCGAGGGTTTTTAAATAAAAATTGTGCAATGTCGGCTGAAAAATATCAGTCGCGGCTATTTCACGACCGATGTCCGCTATTGAGTTTTCTATTCAATCCGTGAATGAAATTTGCATGATGTCGGTTACGAAATGTTCAATCGGCGTCATCCGATGATGCTTCTTTTTTAGACCCCGGTCGTTCATCTTTCCTGGCCGACGTCGACTGTCATTTTTTTATCAATATCGGAGAATTATATTTTTTTGCCGAGTTGGGCTAATGTTTTCCTGGTCGAATAAATGGGAACATGCCAGTTTCGGCCGTAACAAAATTTCGGTTGAGCTCGCACAAAAAAACCTAGCCGACCTACATTGTAAATTTTTTATGCAACAACAAAACACGAAAAATTCCACTGCCGTAAAAAAAACATTATTTGCCAGCGAGGGTTTTTAAATAAAAATTGCGCAATTTCAGCTGAAAAATATCAGTCGCGTCGACTATTTCACAACCGATGTCGGCTATTGAGTTTTCAATTCAATCCGTGAACGAAATTTGCATGATGTCGATTAGGAAATGTTCGATCGGCGTCATCCGATGATGCTTCTTTTTTAGACCCCGATCGTTCATCTTTCCTGGCCGACGTCGACTGTCATTTTTTTTTATCAATATCGGTGAGTAATATTTTTTTGGCGAGTTGGGCTAATGTTTTCCTGGCCGAATAAATGGGAACATGCCAGTTTCGGCCGTAACGAAACGTCGATTGAGCTCGCACAAAAAAACCTAGCCGACTTACATTGTAAATTTTTTATGCAACACCAAAACACGAAAACTTCCACTGCCGTAAAAAAAACATTATCTGTCAGCGAGGGTTTTTAAATAAAAATTACGCAATGTCGGCTGAAAAATATCAGTCGCGGCTATTTCACGACCGATGTCGGCTATTGAGTTTTCAATTCAATCCGTGAACGAAATTTGCATGATTTGGGTTAGGAAATGTTCGATCGGCATCATCCGATGATGCTTCTTTTTTAGAACCCGATGTTGATCTTTCCTGGCCGACGTCGACTGTCATTTTTTTTTTATCAATATCTGTGAGTAATATTTTTTTGGCGAGTTGGGCTAATGTTTTCCTGGCTGAATAAATGGGAACATGCCAGTTTCGGCCGTAACAAAATTTCGGTTGAGCTCGCACGAAAAAACCTAGCCGACCTACATTGTAAATTTTTTATGCAACACCAAAACACGAAAACTTCCACTGCCGTAAAAAAAAACAATATCTGCCAGCGAGGGTTTTTAAATAAAAATTACGCAATGTCGGCTGAAAAGTATCAGTCGCAGCTATTTCACGACCGATGTCGGCTATTGAGTTTTCTATTCAATCCGTGAACGAAATTTGCATGATGTCGGTTAGGAAATGTTCGATCGGCGTCATCCGATGATGATTCTTTTTTAGACCCCGATCATTCATCTTTCCTGACCGACGTCGACTGTCATTTTTTTTTATCAATACCGGTGAATAATATTTTTTTGCAGAGTTGGGCTAATGTTTTCCTGGCCGAATAAATGGGAACATGCCAGTTTCGGCCGTGACAAAACGTCGGTTGAGCTCGCGCAAAAAAACCTAGCCGACCTACATTGTACATCTTTAAGCAACACCAAAACACGAAAACTTCCACTGCCGTAAAAAAAACATTATCTGCCAGCGAGGGTTTTTAAATAAAAATTGCGCAATTTCGACTGAAAAATATCAGTCGCGGCTATTTCACGACCGATGTCGGCTATTGAGTTTTCTATTCAATCCGTGAACGAAATTTGCATGATGTCGGTTAGGAAATGTTCGATCGGCCTCATCCGATGATGCTTCTTTTTTAGACCCCGATCGTTCATCTTTCCTGGCCGACGTCGACTGTCATTTTTTTTTATCAATATCGGTGAATAATATTGTTTTGGCGAGTTGGGCTAATGTTTTCCTGGCCGAATAAATGGGAACATGCCAGTTTCGGCCGTAACGAAACGTCGGTTGAGCTCGCACAAAAAAACCTAGTCGACGTAAATTGTAACTTTTTTATGCAACCCCAAAACTAGAAAACTTTCTCTGCCGTAAAAAAAAACATTTTCTGCCAGCGAACGTTTTTAAAAAATAATTGCGCAATGTCGGCCGAAAAATTTCAGTCGGGCCTATTTCACGACCGTTGTCAACTATTGAGTTTTCTATTCAATCCCTGAATGAAATATGCATGAAGTCGGTTAGGAAATGTTCGATCGGCGCCATCCGATGATGCTTCTTTTTTAGACCCCGATCTTTCATCTTTCCTGGCCGACGTCGACTGTTATTTTTTTTTATCAATATCGGTGAATAATATTTTTTTGGCGAGTTGGGCTAATGTTTTCCTGGCCGAATAAATGGGAACATGCCAGTTTCGGCCGTAACAAAATTTCGGTTGAGCTCGCACGAAAAAACCTAGCCGACCTACATTGTAAATTTTTTATGCAACACCAAAACACGAAAACTTCCACTGCCGTAAAAAAAAACAATATCTGCCAGCGAGGGTTTTTAAATAAAAATTACGCAATGTCGGCTGAAAAGTATCAGTCGCGGCTATTTCACGACCGATGTCGGCTATTGAGTTTTCAATTCAATCCGTGAACGAAATTTGCATGATTTGGGTTCAGAAATGTTCGATCGGCGTCATCCGATGATGATTCTTTTTTAGACCCCGATCATTCATCTTTCCTGGCCGACGTCGACTGTCATTTTTTTTTATCATTACCGGTGAATAATATTTTTTTGCACAGTTGGGCTAATGTTTTCCTGGCCGAATAAATGGGAACATGCCAGTTTTGGCCGTGACAAAACGTCGGTTGAGCTCGCACAAAAAAACCTAGCCGACCTACATTGTACATCTTTAAGCAACACCAAAACACGAAAACTTCCACTGCCGTAAAAAAAACATTATCTGCCAGCGAGGGTTTTTAAATAAAAATTGCGCAATTTCGACTGAAAAATATCAGTCGCGGCTATTTCACGACCGATGTCGGCTATTGAGTTTTCTATTCAATCCGTGAACGAAATTTGCATGATGTCGGTTAGGAAATGTTCGATCGGCGTCATCCGATGATGCTTCTTTTTTAGACCCCGATCGTTCATCTTTCCTGGCCGACGTCGACTGTCATTTTTTTTTATCAATATCGGTGAATAATATTGTTTTGGCGAGTTGGGCTAATGTTTTCCTGGCCGAATAAATGGGAACATGCCAGTTTCGGCCGTAACAAAACGTCGGTTGAGCTCGCACAAAAAAATCTAGTCGACGTAAATTGTAACTTTTTTATGCAACCCCAAAACTAGAAAACTTTCTCTGCCGTAAAAAAAAACATTTTCTGCCAGCGAACGTTTTTAAAAAATAATTGCGCAATGTCGGCCGAAAAATTTCAGTCGGGCCTATTTCACGACCGTTGTCAACTATTGAGTTTTCTATTCAATCCATGAATGAAATATGCATGAAGTCGGTTAGGAAATGTTCGATCGGCGCCATCCGATGATGCTTCTTTTTTAGACCCCGATATTTCATCTTTCCTGGCCGACGTCGACTGTTATTTTTTTTTATCAATATCGGTGAATAATATTTTTTTGCCGAGTTGGGCTAATGTTTTCCTGGCCGAATAAATGGGAACACGCCAGTTTCGGCCGTAACAAAACGTCGGTTGAGCTCGCACAAAAAAACCTAGCCGACCTACATTGTACATCTTTTATGCCACACCAAAGCACGAAAACTTCCATTGCCGTAAAAAAAACATTATCTGCCAGCGAGGGTTTTTAAATAAAAATTGTGCAATGTCGGCTGAAAAATATCAGTCGTGGCTATTTCACGACCGATGTCCGCTATTGAGTTTTCTATTCAATCCGTGAATGAAATTTGCATGATGTCGGTTACGAAATGTTCAATCGGCGTCATCCGATGATGCTTCTTTTTTAGACCCCGGTCGTTCATCTTTCCTGGCCGACGTCGACTGTCATTTTTTTATCAATATCGGAGAATTATATTTTTTTGCCGAGTTGGGCTAATGTTTTCCTGGTCGAATAAATGGGAACATGCCAGTTTCGGCCGTAACAAAATTTCGGTTGAGCTCGCACAAAAAAACCTAGCCGACCTACATTGTAAATTTTTTATGCAACAACAAAACACGAAAAATTCCACTGCCGTAAAAAAAACATTATTTGCCAGCGAGGGTTTTTAAATTAAAATTGCGCAATTTCAGCTGAAAAATATCAGTCGCGTCGACTATTTCACAACCGATGTCGGCTATTGAGTTTTCAATTCAATCCGTGAACGAAATTTGCATGATGTCGATTAGGAAATGATCGATCGGCGTCATCCGATGATGCTTCTTTTTTAGACCCCGATCGTTCATCTTTCCTGGCCGACGTCGACTGTCATTTTTTTTTATCAATATCGGTGAGTAATATTTTTTTGGCGAGTTGGGCTAATGTTTTCCTGGCCGAATAAATGGGAACATGCCAGTTTCGGCCGTAACAAAATTTCGGTTGAGCTCGCACGAAAAAACCTAGCCGACCTACATTGTAAATTTTTTATGCAACACCAAAACACGAAAACTTCCACTGCCGTAAAAAAAACAATATCTGCCAGCGAGGGTTTTTAAATAAAAATTACGCAATGTCGGCTGAAAAGTATCAGTCGCGGCTATTTCACGACCGATGTCGGCTATTGAGTTTTCAATTCAATCCGTGAACGAAATTTGCATGATTTGGGTTCAGAAATGTTCGATCGGCGTCATCCGATGATGATTCTTTTTTAGACCCCGATCATTCATCTTTCCTGGCCGACGTCGACTGTCATTTTTTTTTATCATTACCGGTGAATAATATTTTTTTGCACAGTTGGGCTAATGTTTTCCTGGCCGAATAAATGGGAACATGCCAGTTTTGGCCGTGACAAAACGTCGGTTGAGCTCGCACAAAAAAACCTAGCCGACCTACATTGTACATCTTTAAGCAACACCAAAACACGAAAACTTCCACTGCCGTAAAAAAAACATTATCTGCCAGCGAGGGTTTTTAAATAAAAATTGCGCAATTTCGACTGAAAAATATCAGTCGCGGCTATTTCACGACCGATGTCGGCTATTGAGTTTTCTATTCAATCCGTGAACGAAATTTGCATGATGTCGGTTAGGAAATGTTCGATCGGCGTCATCCGATGATGCTTCTTTTTTAGACCCCGATCGTTCATCTTTCCTGGCCGACGTCGACTGTCATTTTTTTTTATCAATATCGGTGAATAATATTGTTTTGGCGAGTTGGGCTAATGTTTTCCTGGCCGAATAAATGGGAACATGCCAGTTTCGGCCGTAACGAAACGTCGGTTGAGCTCGCACAAAAAAACCTAGTCGACGTAAATTGTAACTTTTTTATGCAACCCCAAAACTAGAAAACGTTCTCTGCCGTAAAAAAAAACATTTTCTGCCAGCGAACGTTTTTAAAAAATAATTGCGCAATGTCGGCCGAAAAATTTCAGTCGGGCCTATTTCACGACCGTTGTCAACTATTGAGTTTTCTATTCAATCCCTGAATGAAATATGCATGAAGTCGGTTAGGAAATGTTCGATCGGCGCCATCCGATGATGCTTCTTTTTTAGACCCCGATCTTTCATCTTTCCTGGCCGACGTCGACTGTTATTTTTTTTTATCAATATCGGTGAATAATATTTTTTTGCCGAGTTGGGCTAATGTTTTCCTGGCCGAATAAATGGGAACACGCCAGTTTCGGCCGTAACAAAACGTCGGTTGAGCTCGCACAAAAAAACCTAGCCGACCTACATTGTACATCTTTTATGCCACACCAAAGCACGAAAACTTCCATTGCCGTAAAAAAAACATTATCTGCCAGCGAGGGTTTTTAAATAAAAATTGTGCAATGTCGGCTGAAAAATATCAGTCGCGGCTATTTCACGACCGATGTCCGCTATTGAGTTTTCTATTCAATCCGTGAATGAAATTTGCATGATGTCGGTTACGAAATGTTCAATCGGCGTCATCCGATGATGCTTCTTTTTTAGACCCCGGTCGTTCATCTTTCCTGGCCGACGTCGACTGTCATTTTTTTATCAATATCGGAGAATTATATTTTTTTGCCGAGTTGGGCTAATGTTTTCCTGGTCGAATAAATGGGAACATGCCAGTTTCGGCCGTAACAAAATTTCGGTTGAGCTCGCACAAAAAAACCTAGCCGACCTACATTGTAAATTTTTTATGCAACAACAAAACACGAAAAATTCCACTGCCGTAAAAAAAACATTATTTGCCAGCGAGGGTTTTTAAATAAAAATTGCGCAATTTCAGCTGAAAAATATCAGTCGCGCCGACTATTTCACAACCGATGTCGGCTATTGAGTTTTCAATTCAATCCGTGAACGAAATTTGCATGATGTCGATTAGGAAATGTTCGATCGGCGTCATCCGATGATGCTTCTTTTTTAGACCCCGATCGTTCATCTTTCCTGGCCGACGTCGACTGTCATTTTTTTTTATCAATACCGGTGAATAATATTTTTTTGCAGAGTTGGGCTAATGTTTTCCTGGCCGAATAAATGGGAACATGCCAGTTTCGGCCGTAACGAAACGTCGATTGAGCTCGCACAAAAAAACCTAGCCGACTTACATTGTAAATTTTTTATGCAACACCAAAACACGAAAACTTCCACTGCCGTAAAAAAAACATTATCTGTCAGCGAGGGTTTTTAAATAAAAATTACGCAATGTCGGCTGAAAAATATCAGTCGCGGCTATTTCACGACCGATGTCGGCTATTGAGTTTTCAATTCAATCCGTGAACGAAATTTGCATGATTTGGGTTAGGAAATGTTCGATCGGCATCATCCGATGATGCTTCTTTTTTAGACCCCGATGTTGATCTTTCCTGGCCGACGTCGACTGTCATTTTTTTTTTATCAATATCTGTGAGTAATATTTTTTTGGCGAGTTGGGCTAATGTTTTCCTGGCCGAATAAATGGGAACATGCCAGTTTCGGCCGTAACAAAATTTCGGTTGAGCTCGCACGAAAAAACCTAGCCGACCTACATTGTAAATTTTTTATGCAACACCAAAACACGAAAACTTCCACTGCCGTAAAAAAAACAATATCTGCCAGCGAGGGTTTTTAAATAAAAATTACGCAATGTCGGCTGAAAAGTATCAGTCGCGGCTATTTCACGACCGATGTCGGCTATTGAGTTTTCAATTCAATCCGTGAACGAAATTTGCATGATTTGGGTTCAGAAATGTTCGATCGGCGTCATCCGATGATGATTCTTTTTTAGACCCCGATCATTCATCTTTCCTGGCCGACGTCGACTGTCATTTTTTTTTATCATTACCGGTGAATAATATTTTTTTGCACAGTTGGGCTAATGTTTTCCTGGCCGAATAAATGGGAACATGCCAGTTTTGGCCGTGACAAAACGTCGGTTGAGCTCGCACAAAAAAACCTAGCCGACCTACATTGTACATCTTTAAGCAACACCAAAACACGAAAACTTCCACTGCCGTAAAAAAAACATTATCTGCCAGCGAGGGTTTTTAAATAAAAATTGCGCAATTTCGACTGAAAAATATCAGTCGCGGCTATTTCACGACCGATGTCGGCTATTGAGTTTTCTATTCAATCCGTGAACGAAATTTGCATGATGTCGGTTAGGAAATGTTCGATCGGCGTCATCCGATGATGCTTCTTTTTTAGACCCCGATCGTTCATCTTTCCTGGCCGACGTCGACTGTCATTTTTTTTTATCAATATCGGTGAATAATATTGTTTTGGCGAGTTGGGCTAATGTTTTCCTGGCCGAATAAATGGGAACATGCCAGTTTCGGCCGTAACGAAACGTCGGTTGAGCTCGCACAAAAAAACCTAGTCGACGTAAATTGTAACTTTTTTATGCAACCCCAAAACTAGAAAACGTTCTCTGCCGTAAAAAAAAACATTTTCTGCCAGCGAACGTTTTTAAAAAATAATTGCGCAATGTCGGCCGAAAAATTTCAGTCGGGCCTATTTCACGACCGTTGTCAACTATTGAGTTTTCTATTCAATCCCTGAATGAAATATGCATGAAGTCGGTTAGGAAATGTTCGATCGGCGCCATCCGATGATGCTTCTTTTTTAGACCCCGATCTTTCATCTTTCCTGGCCGACGTCGACTGTTATTTTTTTTTATCAATATCGGTGAATAATATTTTTTTGCCGAGTTGGGCTAATGTTTTCCTGGCCGAATAAATGGGAACACGCCAGTTTCGGCCGTAACAAAACGTCGGTTGAGCTCGCACAAAAAAACCTAGCCGACCTACATTGTACATCTTTTATGCCACACCAAAGCACGAAAACTTCCATTGCCGTAAAAAAAACATTATCTGCCAGCGAGGGTTTTTAAATAAAAATTGTGCAATGTCGGCTGAAAAATATCAGTCGCGGCTATTTCACGACCGATGTCCGCTATTGAGTTTTCTATTCAATCCGTGAATGAAATTTGCATGATGTCGGTTACGAAATGTTCAATCGGCGTCATCCGATGATGCTTCTTTTTTAGACCCCGGTCGTTCATCTTTCCTGGCCGACGTCGACTGTCATTTTTTTATCAATATCGGAGAATTATATTTTTTTGCCGAGTTGGGCTAATGTTTTCCTGGTCGAATAAATGGGAACATGCCAGTTTCGGCCGTAACAAAATTTCGGTTGAGCTCGCACAAAAAAACCTAGCCGACCTACATTGTACATCTTTTATGCCACACCAAAGCACGAAAACTTCCATTGCCGTAAAAAAAACATTATCTGCCAGCGAGGGTTTTTAAATAAAAATTGTGCAATGTCGGCTGAAAAATATCAGTCGCGGCTATTTCACGATCGATGTCGGCTATTGAGTTTTCAATTCATTCCGTGAACGAAATTTGCATGATATCGGTTTGGAAATGTTCGATCGGCGTCATCCGATGATGCTTCTTTTTTAGACCCCGATCGTTCATCTTTCCTGGCCGACGTCGACTGTCATTTTTTTTTATCAATATCGGTGAATGATATTTTTTTGGCGAGTTGGGCTAATGTTTTCCTGGCCGAATAAATGGGAACATTCCAGTTTCGGCCGTAACAAAACGTCGGTTTAGCTCGCACAAAAAAACCTAGTCGACGTAAATTGTAAATTTTTTATGGAACCCCAAAACTAGAAAACTTCCTCTGCCGTAAAGAAAAACATTTTCTGCCAGCGAACGTTTTTAAAAAATAATTGCGCAATGTCGGCTGAAAAATTTCAGTCGGGCCTATTTCACGACCGTTGTCAGCTATTGAGTTTTCTATTCAATCCCTGAATGAAATATGCATGAAGTCGGTTAGCAAATATTTTTTGCCGAGGTGGGCTAATGTTTTCCTGGCCGAATAAATGGGAACATGCAAGTTTCGGCCGAAACAAAACGTCGGTTGAGCTCGCACAAAAAAACCTGGCCAACCTACATTGTACATTTATATGCAACACCAAAACACGAAAACTTCCACTGCCGTAAAAAAAACAATATCTGCCAGCGAGGGTTTTTAAATAAAAATTGCGCAATGTCAGCTGAAAAATATCAGTCGCGTCGGCTTTTTCACAACCGATGTCGGCTATTGAGTTTTCAATTCAATGCGTGAATGAAATTTGCATGATGTCGGTTAGGAAATGTTCGATCGGTGTCATCTGATGATGCTTCTTTTTTAGACCCCGATCGTTCATCTTTCCTGGCCGACATCATCTATCATTTTTTTTTTATCAATATCGGTGAGTAATATTTTTTTGGCGTGTTGGGCTAATGTTTTCCTAGCCGAATAAATGGGAACATGCCAGTTTCGGTCGTAACAAAATTTCGGTTGAGCTCGCACAAAAAAACCTAGCCAACCTACATTGTACATTTTTTATGCAACACCAAAACACGAAAACTTCCACTGCCGTAAAATAACATTATCTGCCAGCGAGGGTTTTTAAATAAAAATTGCGCACTGTCGGCTTGAAAAATATCAGTCGCGGCTATTTCACGACCGATGTCAGCTATTGAGTTTTCTATTCAACTCGTGAACAAAATTTGCATGATGTCGGTTACGAAATGTTCGATCGGCGTCATTCGATAATGCTTCTTTTTTAGACCCCGGTCAATCATCTTTCCTGGCCGACGTCGACTGTGATTTTTTTTATCAATATCGGAGAATTATAATTTTTTGCCGAGTTGAGCTAATGTTTTCCTGGCCGAATAAATGGGAACATGCCAGTTTCGGCCGTAACGAAACGTCGATTGAGCTCGCACAAAAAAGCCTAGCCGACCTACATTGTAAATTTTTTATGCTACACCAAAACACGAAAACTTCCACTGCCGTAAAAAAAACAATATCTGCCAGCGAGGTTTTTTAAATAAAAATTGCACCATTTCAGCAGAAAAAAATCAGCCGCGTCGGCTTTTTCACAACCGATGTCGGCTATTGTGCTTTCAATTCAATGCGTGAACGAAATTTGCATGATGTCGGTTAGGAAATGTTCGATCGGCGTCATCCGATGATGCTTCTTTTTTAGACCCCGATCGTTCATCTTTCCAGGCCGACGTCGACGGTCATTTTTTTTTATCAATATCGGTGAGTAATATTTTTTTGGCGATTTGGGCTAATGTTTTCCTAGCCGAATAAATGGGAACATGCCAGTTTCGGTCGTAACAAAATTTCGGTTGAACTCGCACAAAAAAACCTAGCCAACCTACATTGTACATTTTTTATGCAACACCAAAACACGAAAACTTCCATTGCCGTAAAAAAAACATTATCTGCCAGCGAGGGTTTTTAAATAAAAATTGCGCAATGTCGGTTGAAAAATATCAGTCGCGGCTATTTCACGACCGATGTCGGCTATTGAGTTTTCTATTCAATCCGTGAACGAAATTTGCATGATGTCGGTTTGGAAATGTTCGATCGGCGCCATCCGATGATGCTTCTTTTTTAGACCCCGATCGTTCATATTTCCGGGCCGACGTCGACTGTCATTTTTTTTATCAATATCGGTGAATAATATTCTTTTGCCGAGTAGGGCTAATGTTTTCCTGGCCGAATAAATGGGAACATGCCAGTTTCGGCCGTAACAAAACGTCCGTTGAGCTCGCACAAAAAAACCTAGCCAACCTACATTGTAAATTTTTTATGCAACCCCAAAACTAGAAAACTTCCTCTACCGTAAAAAAAAATTATCTGCCAGCGAGCATTTTAAAAAAAAATTTGCCCAACGTCGGCTGAAAAATATTAGTCGGGCCTATTTCACGACCGTTGTCAGCTATTGAGTTTTCTATTCAATCCCTGAATGAAATATGCATTAAGTCGGTTAGCAAATATTTTTTGCCGAGGTGGGCTAATGTTTTCCTGGCCGAATAAATGGGAACATGCCAGTTTCGGCTGAAACAAAACGTCGGTTGAGCTCGCATAAAAAAACCTAGCCAACCTACATTGTACATTTTTTATGCAACACCAAAACACGAAACTTTCCACTGCCGTAAAAAACATTATCTGCCAGCGAGGGTTTTTAAAAAAAAATTGCGCAATGTTGGCTGAAAAATATCAGTCGCGGCTATTTCACTACCGATGTCGGCTATTGAGTTTTCTATTCAATCCGTGAACGAAATTTGCATGATGTCGGTTAGGAAATGTTCGATCGGCGTCATCCGATGATGCTTCTTTTTTAGACCCCGATCGTTCATCTTTCCAGGCCGACGTCGACTGTCATTTTTTTATCAATATCGGTGAATAATATTTTTTTGCCGAGTTGGGTAATGTTTTCCTGGCCGAATGAATGGGAACATGCCAGTTTCGGCCGAAACAAAATTTCGGTTGAGCTCGCACGAAAAAACCTAGCCGACCTACATTGTACATTTTTTATGCAACACCAAAACAAGAAAACTTCTTCTGCCATAAAAAAAAGCATTGTCGGCCTGCAAGCGTTTTCAAAAAAAAAATGCGCAATGTCGGCTGAAATATATCAGTCGGGGCTATTTCACGATCGATGTCGGCTATTCAGTTTTCAATTCAATCCGTGAACGAAGTTTGCATGATGTCGGTTAAGAAATGTTCGATCGGCGCCATCCGATGATGCTTCTTTTTTAGACCCCGATCTTTTATCTTTCCTGGCCGACGTCGACTGTCATTTTTTTTTTATCAATATCGGTGAATAATATATTTTTGCCGAGTTGGGTTAATGTTTTCCTGGCCGAATAAATGGGAACATGCCAGTTTCGGCCGTAATAAAATGTCGGTTGAGCTCGCACAAAAAAACCTAACTGACCTACATTGTACATCTTTTATGCAACACCAAAACACGAAAACTTCCACTGCCGTAAAAAAACATTATCTTCCAGCGAGGGTTTTTAAATAAAAATTGCGCAATGTCGGCTGAAAAATATCAGTCGCGGCTATTTCACGACCGATGTCCGCTATTGAGTTTTCTATTCAATCCGTGAATGAAATTTGCATGATGTCGGTTACGAAATGTTCAATCGGCGTCATCCGATGATGCTTCTTTTTTAGACCCCGGTCGTTCATCTTTCCTGGCCGACGTCGACTGTCATTTTTTTATCAATATCGGAGAATTATATTTTTTTGCCGAGTTGGGCTAATGTTTTCCTGGTCGAATAAATGGGAACATGCCAGTTTCGACCGTAACGAAACGTTGATTGAGCTCGCACAAAAAAACCTAGCCGACCTACATTGTAAATTTTTTATGCAACACCAAAACACGAAAACTTCCACTGCCGTAAAAAAAACATTATCTGCCAGCGAGGGTTTTTAAATAAAAATTACGCAATGTCGGCTGAAAAATATCAGTCGCGGCTATTTCACGACCGATGTCGGCTATTGAGTTTTCAATTCAACCCGTAAACGAAATTTGCATGATGTCGGTTACGAAATGTTCGATCGGCGTCATCCGATGATGCTTCTTTTTTAGACCCCGATCTTTCATCTTTCCTGGCCGACGTCGACTGTCATTTTTTTTTTTTATCAATATCGGTGAATAATATTTTTTTGGCGAGTTGGGCTAATGTTTTCCTGGCCGAATAAATGGGAACATGCCAGTTTCGGCATTAACAAAACGTCGGTTGAGCTCGCACAAAAAACCCTAGCCGACCTACATTGTAAATTTTTTATGCAACACCAAAACACGAAAACTTCCACTGCCGTAAAAAGAACATTATTTGCCAGCGAGGGTTTTTAAATAAAAATTGCGCAATGTCGGCTGAAAAATATCAGTCGCGGCTATTTCATTACCGATGTCGGCTATTGAGTTTTCAATTCAATCCGTGAACGAAGTTTGCATGATGTCGGTTAGGAAAGGTTCGATCGACGTCATCCGACGATGCTTCTTTTTTAGACATCGATCGGTCATCTTTCCAGGCCGACGTCGACTGTCATTTTTTGTTTATCAATATCGGTGAGTAATATTATTTTGGCGAGTTGGGCTAATGTTTTCCTGGCCGAATAAATGGGAACATGCCAGTTTCGGCCGTAACAAAATTTCGGTTGAGCTCGCACGAAAAAACCTAGCCGACCTACATTGTACATTTTTTATGCAACACCAAAACAAGAAAACTTCTTCTGCCGTAAAAAAAAAAAGCATTGTCGGCCTGCGAGGGTTTTTAAATAAAAATTGCGCAATGTCGGCTGAAAAATATCAGTCGCGGCTATTTCATTACCGATGTCGGCTATTGAGTTTTCAATTCAATCCGTGAACGAAGTTTGCATGATGTCGGTTAGGAAATGTTCGATCGGCGCCATCCGATGATGCTTCTTTTTTAGACCCCGATCTTTCATCTTTCCTTGCCGACGTCGACTGTCATTTTTTTTATCAATATCGGTGAATAATATGTTTTTGCCGAGTAGGGCTAATGTTTTCCTGGCCGAATAAATGGGAACATTCCAGTTTCGGACATAACAAAAGTCCGTTGAGCTCGCACAAAAAAACCTAGCCGACCTACATTGTAAATTTTTTATGCAACCCCAAAACTAGAAAACTTACTCTGCCGTAAAAAAAACATTATCTGCCAGCGAGTGTTTTTAAAAAAAAATTGCGCAATGTCGGCTGAAAAATATCAGTCGGGCCTATTTCACGACCGTTGTCAGCTATTGAGTTTTCTATTCAATCCCTGAATGAAATATGCATTAAGTCGGTTAGCAAATATTTTTTGCCGAGGTGGGCTAATGTTTTCCTGGCCGAATAAATGGGAACATGCCAGTTTCGGCCGTAACAAAACGTCGGTTGAGCTCGCACAAAAAACCCTAGCCGACCTAAATTGCAAATTTTTTATGCAACACCAAAACACGAAAACTTCCATTGCCGTAAAAAGAACATTATTTGCCAGCGAGTGTTTTTAAATAAAAATTGCGCAATGTCGGCTGAAAAATATCAGTCGCGGCTATTTCATGACCGATGTCGGCTATTGAGTTTTCAATTCAATCCGTGAACGAAATTTTCATGATGTCGGTTAGGAAATGTTCGATCAGCGTCATCCGATGATGCTTCTTTTTTAGACCCCGGTCGTTCATCTTTCCTGGCCGACGTCGACTGTCATTTTTTTTTATCAATATCGGTGAGTAATATTATTTTGGCGAGTTGGGCTAATGTTTTCCTGGCCGAATAAATGGGAACATGCCAGGTTCGGCCGTAACAAAATTTCGTTTGAGCTCGCACGAAAAAACCTAGCCGACCTACATTGTACATTTTTTATGCAACACCAAAACAAGAAAACTTCTTCTGCCATAAAAAAAAGCATTGTAGGCCTGCAAGCGTTTTAAAAAAAAATGCGCAATGTCGGCTGAAATATATCAGTCGGGGCTATTTCACGATCGATGTCGGCTATTCAGTTTTCAATTCAATCCGTGAACGAAGTTTGCATGATGTCGGTTAGGAAATGTTCGATCGGCGCCATCCGATGATGCTTCTTTTTTAGACCCCGATCATTCATCTTTCCTGGCCGACGTCGACTGTCATTTTTTTTATCAATATCGGTGAATAATATTTTTTTGCCGAGTTGGGTAAAGTTTTCCTGGCCGAATGAATGGGAACATGCCAGTTTCGGCCGAAACAAAACGTCGGTTGAGCTCGCACAAAAAAACCTAGCCGACCTACATTGTACATTTTTTATGCAACACCAAAACACGAAAACTTCCACTGCCGTACACAAAACATTATCTGCCAGCGAGGGTTTTTAAATAAAAATTGCGCAATGTCGGCTGAAAAATATCAGTCGCGGCTATTTGACGACCGATGTCGGCTATTGAGTTTTCTATTCAATCCGTGAACGAAATTTGCATGATGTCGGTTAGGAAATGTTCGATCGGCGCCATCCGATGATGCTTCTTTTTTAGACCCCGATCGTTCATCTTTCCTGGCCGACGTCGACTGTCATTTTTTTTTATCAATATCGGCGAATAATATTCTTTTGCCGAGTAGGGCTAATGTTTTCCTGGCCGAATAAATGGGAACATGCCAGTTTCGGCCGTAACAAAACGTCCGTTAAACTCGCACAAAAAAACCTAGCCAACCTACATTGTAAATTTTTTATGCAACCCCAAAACTAGAAAACTTGCTCTGCCGTAATAAAAAAATTATCTGCCAGCGAGCGTTTTTAAAAAAAATTTGCGCAACGTCGGCTGAAAAGTATCAGTCGGGCCTATTTCACAACCGTTTCAGCTATTGAGTTTTCTATTCAATCCCTGAATGAAAATATGCATTAAGTCGGTTAGCAAATATTTTTTGCCGAGGTGGGCTAATGTTTTCCTGGCTGAATAAATGGGAACATGCCAGTTTCGGCCGTAACAAAACGTCGGTTGAGCTCGCACAAAAAACCCTAGCCGACCTAAATTGTAAATTTTTTATGCAACACCAAAACACGAAAACTTCCATTGCCGTAAAAAGAACATTATCTGCCAGCGAGTGTTTTTAAAAAAATATTGCGCAATGTCGACTGAAATATATCAGTTGGGGCTATTTCACGATCGATGTCGGCTATTGAGTTTTCAATTCAATCCGTGAACGAAGTTTGCATGATGTCGGTTAGGAAATGTTCGATCGGCGTCATCCGACGATGCGTCTTTTCTAGACATCGATCGGTCATCTTTCCAGGCCGACGTCGACTGTCATTTTTTTTTATCAATATCGGTGAGTAATATTATTTTGGCGAGTTGGGCTAATGTTTTCCTGGCCGAATAAATGGGAACATGCCAGTTTCGGCCGTAACAAAATTTCGGTTGAGCTCGCACGAAAAAACCTAGCCGACCTACATTGTACATTTTTTATGCAACACCAAAACAAGAAAACTTCTTCTGCCGTAAAAAAAAGCATTGTCGGCCTGCAAGCGTTTTTTAAAAAAAATTGCGCAATGTCGGCTGAAATATATCAGTCGGCGCTATTTCACGATCGATGTCGGCTATTCAGTTTTCAATTCAATCCGTGAACGAAGTTTGCATGATGTCGGTTAGGAAATGTTCGATCGGCGCCATCCGATGATGCTTCTTTTTTAGACCCCGATCTTTCATCTTTCCTGGCCGACGTCGACTGTCATTTTTTTTTTATCAATATCGGTGAATAATATATTTTTGCCGAGGTGGGCTAATGTTTTCCTGGCCGAATAAATGGGAACTTGCCAGTTTCGGCCGAAACAAAACGTCGGTTGAGCTCGCCCAAAATGATATGAACCCACATGGCACAAGGGCTGACTTAGGATGGTCTAGGATTAAACCTTGATGGAAAATGCGGAAATTGATTAAGGAAAGGATTGAAAATAAGGTGGTTAATTTCGTGGGTCTTAATAAGGTGGTTCTTGGCATAAAATGGATGAATGGGATGGTAAAACGTAGGTTAAGTGGTGGCTGGACAGAAATATAGAAATGGAAATAACTGAAGCTACAGGGCTCCAAATGAGGTGATTCCAAAACGAGGTGAAAGGACTCGTTTTGAAATTCAATTTAGGCTCAAGAATCACTTAATTTGAGTGCGTAAAATGGGAGTTATGGCCACGAGATAATTCTGGGCAGAGGTGGATTTTCTGGAATTGTGGTTTGAAAGAACAAGGGTGAAGATGAAAGGAAGGAAAGAATCACTCTTTCCAGCGAGGGCAACACGCAAAGGTTGTGAATGTCCTTTGATACAGCCAGGGTGTTCTTGAATCACTCAAGAATTTAGGAGAATCACTCTCACTAAGATAAAAGAGATAAACTCTAATTTTCTGAATAAAACTCAACTTGTGTTTATTGATAAAATGGTTCAGCTTATATAGAAGCTTTACAGCAGATTTTAGTAATGACCCACTAACCTAGAATTAAAATAACTTAATGTCATTAACCTAGGGAATTAAAAAAAACTTAATGGCTGAGTGTAACTGAAATTGTGGCAACCAAAAGTCACCCCCAACAGCCAACAAGTCAGCCACCATTTGGTCTCCCAAAAGGCTGATGCCTAGGTTGCCAATTGGGCCCTTATTACAACTTGAACTAAACCTAACTAAAGCCCTTTTAGTTGATTAACCCAAAACATATTTTTGGTCAGCCAACTTTACAAGGATTGGGCCATTATTTAGACAAACTAAACACTCTAAAATTGAGACAAAGTGGTGTCATTTAGTCCTCCTCCATTTGGGCCATGATACAACTCACAACCTTGGACTTTTCTCCTTGAAACTTGGGCTAGTATTCAAATAGTATGGACAGCACTTGTTGAAGAGCTTCCTTGGCTTTCCTTGCTCTAGCCCTTGTCATAGGTCCTCCAAGTCCTTCAAGTGGATCCTTGCCCTTGCTCTTGAACATGTCCTCATCACAAAAAAACCTAGCCGACCTACATTGTACATTTTTTATGCAACACCAAAACACGAAAACTTCCACTGCCGTAAACAAAACATTATCTGCCAGCGAGGGTTTTTAAATAAAAATTGCGCAATGTCGGCATAAAAATATCAGTCGCGGCTATTTCACGACCGATGTCGGCTATTGAGTTTTCTATTCAATCCGTGAACGAAATTTGCATGATGTCGGTTAGGAAATGTTCGATCGGCGCCATCCGATAATGCTTCTTTTTTAGTCCCCGATCGTTCATCTTTCCTGGCCGACGTCGACTGTCATTTTTTTTTATCAATATCGGCGAATAATATTCTTTTGCCGAGTAGGGCTAATGTTTTCCTGGCCGAATAAATGGGAACATGCCAGTTTCGGCCGTAACAAAACGTCCGTTAAGCTCGCACAAAAAAACCTAGCCAAACTACATTGTAAATTTTTTATGCAACCCCAAAACAAGAAAACTTCCTCTGCCGTAAAAAAAACATTATCTGCCAGCGAGCGTTTTTAAAAAAAATTTGCGCAACGTCGGCTGAAAAATATCAGTCGGGCCTATTTCACGACCGTTGTCAGCTATTGAGTTTTCTATTCAATCCCTGAATGAAATATGCATTAAGTCGGTTAGCAAATATTTTTTGCCGAGGTGGGCTAATGTTTTCCTGGCCGAATAAATGGGAACATGCCAGTTTCAGCCGTAACAAAACGTCGGTTGAGCTCGCACAAAAAACCCTAGCCGACCTAAATTGCAAATTTTTTATGCAACACCAAAACACGAAAACTTCCATTGCCGTAAAAAGAACATTATTTGCCAGCGAGTGTTTTTAAAAAAATATTGCGCAATGTCGGCTGAAATATATCAGTCGGGGCTATTTCATGACCGATGTCGGCTATTGAGTTTTCAATTCAATCCGTGAACGAAGTTTGCATTATATCGGTTAGGAAATGTTCGATCGGCATCATCCGACGATGCTTCTTTTTTAGACATCGATCGGTCATCTTTCCAGGCCGACGTCGACTGTCATTTTTTTTTTATCAATATCGGTGAGTAATATTATTTTGGCGAGTTGGGCTAATGTTTTCCTGGCCGAATAAATGGGAACATGCCAGTTTCGGCCGTAACAAAATTTCGGTTGAGCTCGCACGAAAAAACCTAGCCGACCTACATTGTACATTTTTTATGCAACACCAAAACAAGAAAACTTCTTCTGCCATAAAGAAAAGCATTGTCGGCCTGCAAGCGTTTTCAAAAAAAAAATGCGCAATGTCGGCTGAAATATATCAGTCGGGGCTATTTCACGATCGATGTCGGCTATTCAGTTTTCAATTCAATCCGTGAACGAAGTTTGCATGATGTCGGTTAAGAAATGTTCGATCGGCGCCATCCGATGATGCTTCTTTTTTAGACCCCGATCTTTTATCTTTCCTGGCCGACGTCGACTGTCATTTTTTTTTTTATCAATATCGGTGAATAATATATTTTTGCCGAGTTGGGTTAATGTTTTCCTGGCCGAATAAATGGGAACATGCCAGTTTCGGCCGAAACAAAACGTCGGTTAAGCTCGCACAAAAAAACCTAGCCGACCTACATTGTACATTTTTTATGCAACACCAAAACACGAAAACTTCCACTGCCGTAAACAAAACATTATCTGCCAGCGAGGGTTTTTAAATAAAAATTGCGCAATGTCGGCTGAAAAATATCAGTCGCGGCTATTTGAGTTTTCTATTCAATTCGTGAACGAAATTTGCATGATGTCGGTTAGGAAATGTTCGATCGGAGTCATCCGATGATGCTTCTTTTTCGGACCCCGATCTTTCATCTTTCCTGGCCGACGTCGACTGTCATTTTTTTTTTATCAATATCGGTGAATAATATTTTTTTGCTGAGTTGGGCTAATGTTTTCCTGGCCGAATAAATGGGAACATGCCAGTTTCGGCATTAACAAAACGTCGGTTGAGCTTGCACAAAAAACCTAGCCGACCTACATTGTAAATTTTTTATGCAACACCAAAACACGAAAACTTCCACTGCCGTAAAAAGAACATTATTTGCCAGCGAGGGTTTTTAAATAAAAATTGCGCAATGTCGGCTGAAAAATATCAGTCGCGGCTATTTCATTACCGATGTCGGCTATTGAGTTTTCAATTCAATCCGTGAACGAAGTTTACATGATGTCGGTTAGGAAATGTTCGATCGGCGTCATCCGACGATGCTTCTTTTTTAGACATCGATCGGTCATCTTTCCAGGCCGACGTCGACTGTCATTTTTTTTTATCAATATCGGTGCGTAATATTATTTTGGCGAGTTGGGCTAATGTTTTCCTGGCCAAATAAATGGGAACATGCCAGTTTCGGCCGTAACAAAATTTCGGTTGAGCTCGCACGAAAAAACCTAGCCGACCTACATTGTACATTTTTTATGCAACACCAAAACAAGAAAACTTCTTCTGCCGTAAAAAAAAAAGCATAGTCGGCCTGCAAGCGTTTTTAAAAAAAAATTGCGCAATGTCGGCTGAAATATATCAGTCGGGGCTATTTCACGATCGATGTCGGCTATTCAGTTTTCAATTTAATCCGTGAACGAAGTTTGCATGATGTCAGTTAGGAAATGTTCGATCGGTGAATAAAGTGGGAACATGCCAGTTTCGGCTGTAACACAACGTCGGTGAATAATATGGGAACATGCCAGTTTCGGCTGAAACAAAACGTCGGTTGAGCTTTCACAAAAAAACCTAGCCGACCTACATTGTACATTTTTTATGCAACACCAAAACAAGAAAACTTCCTCTGCCGTAAAATAACATTGTCTGCCAGCGAGCGTTTTTAAAAAAAAATTGCGCAATGTCGGCTGAAAAATATCAGTCAGGGCTATTTCACGACCGATGTCGGCTATTGAATTTTCAATTCAATCCGTGAATGAAATTTGCATGATGTCGGTTAGGAAATGTTCGATCGGCGTCATCCGATGATGCATCTTTTTTAGACCCCGATCGTTCATCTTTCTTGGCCGACGTCGACAGTCATTTTTTTTTTATCAATATTGGTGAATAATATTTTTTTGTCGAGTTGGACTAATGTTTTCCTGGCCGAATAAATGGGAACATGCCAGTTTCGGCCGTAACAAAACGTCGGTTGAGCCCGACCAAAAAAACCTAGCCGACCTACATTGTAAATTTTTTATGCAACACCGAAATGATGAGAATCATGAAACTGGCCAAATACAGGCTAAAGGCCCAAGTGGAGAAGAACGAAGGCCCAAGTGGAGAAGGACAAAGCCCCCGAGTGGAGAAGGATGAAGGCCCAAGTGGAGAAGGATGAAGGCCCAGAGGCAGAGACACTATCAAGACTATTAATTGTTGCTGAAGGCCC
>NW_024464760.1:62187-67110 GCF_000004515.6 Glycine max
TGAGTTTTCTATCAATCCCCGAATGAAATATGCATTAAGACGGGTAACAAATATTTTTTTGCCGAGGTGAGCTAATGTTTTCCTGGCCGAATAAATGGGAACATGCGAGTTTCGGCCGTATCCGAACGTCGGTTGAGCTCGCAAAAAAAAAACCTGGCCGACCCTATGATATGAACCCTCATGGCACAAGGGCTGACTTAGGATCGTCTAGGATTAAACCTTGATGGAAAATGCGGAAATTGATTAAGGAAAGGATGGAAAATAAGGTGGTTAATTTCGTGGGTCTTAATAAGGTTGTTCTTGGCATAAAATGAATGAATGGGATGGTAAAATGTAGGTTAAGTGGTGGCTTGACAGAAATATAGAAATGACAATAACTGAAGCTACAGGGCTCCAAATGAGGTGATTCCAAAACTAGGTGAAAGGTCTCGTTTTGAAATTCAATTTAGGCTCAAGAATCACTTAATTTGAGTGCGTAAAATGGGAGTTATGGCCACGAGATAATTCTGGGCAGAGGTGGTGGATTTTTCTGGAATTGTGGTTTGAAAGAAAAGGGTGAAGATGAAAGGAAGGAAAAAATCACTCTTTCCAGCGAGGGCAACACACAAAGGTTGTGAAAGTCCTTTGATACAGCCAGGGTGTTCTTGAATCACTCAAGAATTTAGGAGAATCACTCTCACTAAGATAAAAGAGATAAACTCTAATTTTCTGAATAAAACTCAACTTGTCTTTATTGATAAAATGGTTCAGCTTATATAGAAGCTTTACAGCATATTTTAGTAATGACCCACTAACCTAGAATTAAAATAACTTAATGCCATTAACCTAGGGAATTAAAAAAAAACTTAATGGCTGAGTGTAACTGAAATTGTGGCAACAAAAAGTCATCCCCAACAGCCAACAAGTCAGCCACCATTTGGTCTCCCATAAGGCTGATGCCTAGGTTGCCAATTGGGTCCTTATTACAACTTGAACTAAACCTAACTAAAGCCCTTTTAGTTGATTAACCCCCAAAACATATTTTTGGTCAGCCAACTTTACAAGGATTGGGCCATTATTTAGACAAACTAAACACTCTAAAATTGAAACAAAGTGGTGTCATTTAGTCCTCCTCCATTTGGGCCATGATACAACTCACAACCTTGGACTTTTCTCCTTGAAACTTGGGCTTGTATTCAAATAGTATGGACAGCACTTGTTGAAGAACTTCCTTGGCTTTCCTTGCTCTAGCCCTTGTCATAGGTCCTCCAAGTCCTTCAAGTGGATCCTTGCCCTTGCTCTTGGTCATGTCCTCATCATTCTCTCCCTCTTGAGAAGGATTTGTCCTCAAATCGGATTCTCCATCTGCAGCAAAAAGAGATAAATCAGAGACATTGAAGGTGGAACTAACATTATACTCACCGGGCAGTTCAACTTTGTAAGCATTGTCATTGATTCTTTCAAGCACTTGAAATGGTCCATCTCCCCTTGGTTGAAGCTTTGATTTCCTTTGTTCCGGAAACCTTTCTTTTCTCATGTGCACCCAAACCCAATCTCCGGGTTCGAAGACAACGTTCTTTCTCCCTTTGTTGGCTTGTTTAGCATAGATTTTATTTTTCCTCTCAATTTGATCTTTGACTCTCTCATGAAGCTTCTTCACATAGTCCGCCTTTGCTTGACCTTCTTTATGCTTAAAAACAGAAACATTAGGCATAGGCAAAAGATCAAGAGGAGTTAGTGGATTAAAACCATAAACAACTTCAAAAGGAGAACAATTAGTGGTGCTATGAACAGCTCTATTGTAAGCAAATTCAACATGGGGTAAACAAGCTTCCCAAGTTTTTAAGTTCTTCCTCAAAACTGTCCTAAGCAAAGTTCCCAAAGTCCTATTAACAACTTCCGTTTGCCCATCGGTTTGTGGGTGACAAGTGGTTGAAAATAACAATTTAGTGCCCAACTTGCTCCACAAAGTCCTCCAAAAATGACTTAGGAACTTAGAGTCCCTATCACTAACAATGCTCCTTGGCAAACCATGGAGTCTCACAATCTCCTTGAAAAACAAATCAGCCACATGGGAAGCATCATCAACTTTTTTACATGGAATAAAATGAGCCATTTTAGAAAACCTATCAACAACCACAAAAATGGAATCTCTACCATTGCTTGTTTTTGGCAGCCCCAAAACAAAATCCATGGATAAATCAATCCAAGGATACTCCGGAATTGGCAATGGAGTATACAATCCATGAGGCTTTACCTTAGACTTTGCCTTTTTACATACAATGCAATGTTCACAAAATTTCTGCACATCCTTTTTCATATGAGGCCAATAAAAATGTTCTTGTAATGTTTCTAGAGTCTTTTGGACCCCAAAATGCCCCATTAAACCTCCTTCATGTGCTTCACAAACAAGCAAATTTCTAGTAGAACATTTAGGCACACACAATTTGTTTTCTTTGAAAAGAAAGCCTTCATGTCGAAAGAAACCATTTTCTGAAAAATTTTCACAATTTTTAAAAATTTCTCCAAAAGATTCATCATTTTCATACATGCTTTTCAAACATTCAAGACCAATCAATTTTGTTTCAAGCATAGAAAGTAATGCATGACGTTGAGAAAGAGCATCGGCTACAATATTACCTTTTCCCTTTTTATGTTTGATAACATAAGGGAATTGCTCTAGGAATTCCACCCACTTCGCATGCCTTCTGTTAAGCTTGCCTTGCCCCTTGATATATTTGAGGGACTCATGGTCACTATGAATGACAAATTCCTTGGGATAAAGGTAGTGTTGCCATGTTTTTGATGAGGACATGACCAAGAGCAAGGGCAAGGATCCACTTGAAGGACTTGGAGGACCTATGACAAGGGCTAGAGCAAGGAAAGCCAAGGAAGCTCTTCAACAAGTGCTGTCCATACTATTTGAATACAAGCCCAAGTTTCAAGGAGAAAAGTCCAAGGTTGTGAGTTGTATCATGGCCCAAATGGAGGAGGACTAAATGACACCACTTTGTCTCAATTTTTAGAGTGTTTAGTTTGTCTAAATAATGGCCCAATCCTTGTAAAGTTGGCTGACCAAAAATATGTTTTGGGTTAATCAACTAAAAGGGCTTTAGTTAGGTTTAGTTCAAGTTGTAATAAGGGCCCAATTGGCAACCTAGGCATCAGCCTTTTGGGAGACCAAATGGTGGCTGACTTGTTGGCTGTTGGGGGTGACTTTTGGTTGCCACAATTTCAGTTACACTCAGCCATTAAGTTTTTTTTAATTCCCTAGGTTAATGGCATTAAGTTATTTTAATTCTAGGTTAGTGGGTCATTACTAAAATCTGCTGTAAAGCTTCTATATAAGCTGAACCATTTTATCAATAAACACAAGTTGAGTTTTATTCAGAAAATTAGAGTTTATCTCTTTTATCTTAGTGAGAGTGATTCTCCTAAATTCTTGAGTGATTCAAGAACACCCTGGCTGTATCAAAGGACTTTCACAACCTTTGTGTGTTGTCCTCGCTGGAAAGAGTGATTCTTTCCTTCCAATCATCTCCACCCTTGTTCTTTCAAACCACAATTCCAGAAAATCCACCTCTGCCCAAAATTATCTCGTGACCATAACTCCCATTTTACACACTCACATTAAGTGATTCTTGAGCCTAAATTGAATTTCAAAACGAGACCTTTCACCTCGTTTTGGAATCACCTCATTTGGAGCCCTGTAGCTTCCGTTATTGCCATTTCTATATTTCTGTCCAGCCACCACTTAACCTACGTTTTACCATCCCATTCATCCATTTTATGCCAGAAACCACCTTATTAAGACCCACGAAATTAACCACCTTATTTTCCATCCTTTCCTTAATCAATTTCCGCATTTTCCATCAAGGTTTAATCCTAGACGATCCTAAGTCAGCCCTTGTGCCATGAGGGTTCATATCATTTGGTAATCAGAGCTCCGGTTCTAGGATCAACACTTCCTTTGCTGGAAATATTGGGTAACATCCTTCTTTATTCTCTTTGCCATTTATATTACCTTCTTATTCATATATATTTTTTAAGGCTGAACCATTGCAAAAGTTAAGCCTTTTGATCTCTTTGTTATAAAAAAAAAAAAAGAAGCAGAATTTCGTATAATCAAAATTAAAAAAAAAATAAAATTGGGCTGAATGGTTCATGCTTGAAGAACTTTAAAAAAAAATCTCTTTAAGGTAATATATTGGTTGCATGAAGGATTGTTACTTGAATTCCTAAATTCTGAATTTTATTTCCTTCATTTGTGCCTAAAAACATTGTTAGCCTTTTTCTTGGTTAACCTTTTCCTTGTCTCTCTAGCCTTACCTTACACATATTGGTGAATTGTTCTTTGTTGTGGCCATAATCTCTTGAATTGCCTAAGAACTCAAGGGGAATTAGAGTGGTAAAAGGCAAGAGTGTTTCATTAGAGAAAAGCCATAATTGTGTGATACACTTGAGTGGGTGAGGTATTCAAACAGCAACTATAATTGTCTTGTTACGTTTGATTTGTTTGTTTGAGATGTCAGGTACTAATCCTAATGATTGAGTGGGGCTTTTGCAATTCCAAATGCAAGCTTTGATGCAACATTTGGAGAGGTTAATGAAACAACGAGATGATGCGCTCCATGAGAGGTTGGATCAAATGGAGAATAGAGATCATAATGAAGAAGAAAGGAGGAGAAGAGGGAATGATAGTGTTCCTAGACAAAACCGAATTGATGGTATTAAACTCAACATTCCTCCATTTAAAGGAAAGAATGATCCGGAGGCCTACGTTGAGTGGGAGATGAAAATAGAGCATGTTTTCTCATGCAACAACTATGAGGAGGACCAGAAGGTGAAGCTTGCCGCCACGGAGTTTTCCGACTATGCTCTTGTGTGGTGGACAAGCTACAAAAGGAGAGAGCAAGAAATGAAGAGCCAATGGTGATACATGGA
>NW_024464760.1:67210-68194 GCF_000004515.6 Glycine max
GCTAGTTACTCCAAGGACTGGAAATTCAAGCGCCAAAACGAACCCAAGGCACAAAGGCGGCTGAGGAGTATTTCAAGGAAATGGAGGTGCTCATGATTCAAGCAATATTGAAGAAGATGAGGAGGTAACTATGGCTCGATTTCTAAATGGTTTCGACTAATGATATCCCGTGATATTGTTGAGCTGCAGGAGTTTGTTGAAATGGATGATTTGCTTCACAAAGCAATCCAAGTGGAGCAACAATTAAAAAGGAAGGGAGTGGCTAAGAGGAGTTTTACCAACTCTGGTTCTTCTAGTTGGAAAGACAAAGGTAAGAAAGATGGGGCTGCTACTTCTAGTAGTTCCACACCTATCCCATCAAAAACTCGCTCAAAGTCCCAAGAGGAACCCTCTAAAAGGAGTAGAGATGTGAAGTGTTTCAAGTGCCAAGGCCTAGGACACTATGCTTATGAGTGCCCTAACAAAAGGTCCATGGTTCTTAGAGATGGAGAATATATAAGTGAATCTGATGTTGAAGAGGAAGAGGAGAGTGAGTACGTAGAGGAAGAGGAGACTCCGGAGGGAGATTTGTTGATGATTAGGCGGTTACTTGGTGGTCAATTGAAGCATGAGGAGGAGAGCCAAAGAGAAAACATCTTTCACACTAGATGTTTAATCAATGGCAAGGTGTGCATGGTGATCATTGATGGAGGTAGTTGCACCAATGTGGCTAGTGCTAGATTAGTGTCAAAGCTAAATTTAGCTACTAAACCACATCCTAGGCCATACAAACTTCAATGGCTTAGTAAGGATGGGGAGGTGCAAGTGAGGCAGCAAGTGGAAGTGGACGTTTCCATTGGGAAATACAATGATAAGGTACTTTGTGATGTTGTTCCTATGGAGGCCAGTCATTTACTTTTGGGGAGACCATGACTATTTGATAAATGAGCCAATCATGACGGTTACACCAATCAAGATCTCGTTTCATGCTCCAAGACAACAAGA
>NW_024464761.1:0-11015 GCF_000004515.6 Glycine max
GATACCGTAAGAATATTATCGGCCAACGTTCGTAAAAAAAAAAAAAAAAAAAAAACACTTGCTCAATGTCGGCCGAAAAACAGCAGTCGGGGGCTATTTAACCACCGACGTCGGCTATTGTTTTTTTTTCTTTTCAATCCCTGAATAATATTTGGATGACGTCTATTAGGAAATGTTCGATCGGCGTCATCCGGTGATGCTTCTTTTCTAAACCTCGATCGGTCATCTTTCCTGGCCGACGTCGGCTGGAATTCTTTTCGATCAGTACCGTGAATCATGTTTTTTTGCCGAGGTTGGCTAATGTTTTCCTTTTGCCAGGCAAATAAAAACATGCCGGTGTCGGCCGAAACGCAACTTCGGTTGAGCTCGATCGAAAAGACCCAGCCGGCCTACACCGTAAATTTTTACGGCAACACCGAACAAAAAAGCATCCTCTATCGTGAAAAAATATTGTCGGCCAGCGTTTGTAAAAAAAATTGCGCAATGTCGGCGGAAAAGTATCCGTCGCGGCATTACAACGACCGATGTCGGAAATTGTATTTTCCTTTCAATCCCTGAATAATATTTGGATGACGTCTGTTAGGAAATGTTCGATCGGCGTCATCCGGTGATACTTCTTTTTCAAACCTCGATCGGTCATCTCTCCTGGCCGACGCCGGTTTGCATTGTGTTCGATCAGTATCCGCGAATCACATTTTTCTGACGAGGTGGGCTAATGTTTTCCCGGCCGAGTAAATGAGAGCATGCCAGTGTCGGCCGAAACACAATCTCGGTTCAGCTCGCACGAAAAACCCTAGCCGACCTGCATCGTAAATTTTCCAGGCAACACCGAACAAAAGAACTTCCTCTACCCTAAAGAAACATCTTCGGCCGGCGTTTGTAAAAAAAATTGCGCAATGCCGGCTGAAAAGTGTCAGTCGCGGCTGTTTGACGCCTGATGTGGGCTGTTGTTTTGTCTATTCAATCCCTGAAAAATATTTGGATGATGTCGATTAGGAAATGTTCGATCGGCGTCACCAGGTGATTTTTTTTTAGACCTCGGTCTGTTAACTTTCCTGGCCGATGTCGGCTAGCATTTTTTTCGATCAGTATCGGTGAATAAAGATTTTTTTCCCGAGGTGGGCAAATGTTTTCCTAGCCGAGTAAATGAAAAAGTGGCGGTGTCGGCTGAAACAAAACTTCGGTTGAGCACGCACGGAAAAACCTAGCCGACCTACATTGAAAATTTTACAGGCGACACCCAACAACAAAACTTCCTTTACCGTAAAGAAATATTATCGGCCAACGTTCGTAAAAAAAAAAAAAACACTTGCCCAATGTCGGCCGAAAAACAGCAGTCGGGGGCTATTTAACCACCGACGTCGGCTATTGTTTTTTTTTCTTTTCAATCCCTGAATAATATTTGGATGACGTCTATTAGGAAATGTTCGATCGGCGTCATCCGGTGATGCTTCTTTTCTAAACCTCGATCGGTCATCTTTCCTGGCCGACGTCGGCTGGAATTCTTTTCGATCAGTACCGTGAATCATGTTTTTTTGCCGAGGTTGGCTAATGTTTTCCTTTTGCCAGGCAAATGAAAACATGCCGGTGTCGGCCGAAACGCAACTTCGGTTGAGCTCGATCGAAAAGACCCAGCCGGCCTACACCGTAAATTTTTACGGCAACACCGAACAAAAAAGCATCCTCTATCGTGAAAAAATATTGTCGGCCAGCGTTTGTAAAAAAAATTGCGCAATGTCGGCGGAAAAGTATCCGTCGCGGCATTACAACGACCGATGTCGGAAATTGTATTTTCCTTTCAATCCCTGAATAATATTTGGATGACGTCTGTTAGGAAATGTTCGATCGGCGTCATCCGGTGATACTTCTTTTTCAAACCTCGATCGGTCATCTCTCCTGGCCGACGCCGGTTTGCATTGTGTTCGATCAGTATCCGCGAATCACATTTTTCTGACGAGGTGGGCTAATGTTTTCCCGGCCGAGTAAATGAGAGCATGCCAGTGTCGGCCGAAACACAATCTCGGTTCAGCTCGCACGAAAAACCCTAGCCGACCTGCATCGTAAATTTTCCAGGCAACACCGAACAAAAGAACTTCCTCTACCCTAAAGAAACATCTTCGGCCGGCGTTTGTAAAAAAAATTGCGCAATGCCGGCTGAAAATGTCAGTCGCGGCTGTTTGACGCCTGATGTGGGCTGTTGTTTTGTCTATTCAATCCCTGAAAAATATTTGGATGATGTCGATTAGGAAATGTTCGATCGGCGTCACCAGGTGATTTTTTTTTAGACCTCGGTCTGTTAACTTTCCTGGCCGATGTCGGCTAGCATTTTTTTCGATCAGTATCGGTGAATAAAGATTTTTTTCCCGAGGTGGGCAAATGTTTTCCTTGCCGAGTAAATGAAAAAGTGGCGGTGTCGGCTGAAACAAAACTTCGGTTGAGCACGCACGGAAAAACCTAGCTGACCTACATTGAAAATTTTACAGGCGACACCCAACAACAAAACTTCCTTTACCGTAAAGAAATATTATCGGCCAACGTTCGTAAAAAAAAAAAAAACACTTGCTCAATGTCGGCCGAAAAACAGCAGTCGGGGGCTATTTAACCACCGACGTCGGCTATTGTTTTTTTTCTTTTCAATCCCTGAATAATATTTGGATGACGTCTATTAGGAAATGTTCGATCGGCGTCATCCGGTGATGCTTCTTTTCTAAACCTCGATCGGTCATCTTTCCTGGCCGACGTCGGCTGGAATTCTTTTCGATCAGTACCGTGAATCATGTTTTTTTGCCGAGGTTGGCTAATGTTTTCCTTTTGCCAGGCAAATGAAAACATGCCGGTGTCGGCCGAAACGCAACTTCGGTTGAGCTCGATCGAAAAGACCCAGCCGGCCTACACCGTAAATTTTTACGGCAACACCGAACAAAAAAGCATCCTCTATCGTGAAAAAATATTGTCGGCCAGCGTTTGTAAAAAAAATTGCGCAATGTCGGCGGAAAAGTATCCGTCGCGGCATTACAACGACCGATGTCGGAAATTGTATTTTCCTTTCAATCCCTGAATAATATTTGGATGACGTCTGTTAGGAAATGTTCGATCGGCGTCATCCGGTGATACTTCTTTTTCAAACCTCGATCGGTCATCTCTCCTGGCCGACGCCGGTTTGCATTGTGTTCGATCAGTATCCGCGAATCACATTTTTCTGACGAGGTGGGCTAATGTTTTCCCGGCCGAGTAAATGAGAGCATGCCAGTGTCGGCCGAAACACAATCTCGGTTCAGCTCGCACGAAAAACCCTAGCCGACCTGCATCGTAAATTTTCCAGGCAACACCGAACAAAAGAACTTCCTCTACCCTAAAGAAACATCTTCGGCCGGCGTTTGTAAAAAAAATTGCGCAATGCCGGCTGAAAAATGTCAGTCGCGGCTGTTTGACGCCTGATGTGGGCTGTTGTTTTGTCTATTCAATCCCTGAAAAATATTTGGATGATGTCGATTAGGAAATGTTCGATCGGCGTCACCAGGTGATTTTTTTTTAGACCTCGGTCTGTTAACTTTCCTGGCCGATGTCGGCTAGCATTTTTTTCGATCAGTATCGGTGAATAAAGATTTTTTTCCCGAGGTGGGCAAATGTTTTCCTTGCCGAGTAAATGAAAAAGTGGCGGTGTCGGCTGAAACAAAACTTCGGTTGAGCACGCACGGAAAAACCTAGCCGACCTACATTGAAAATTTTACAGGCGACACCCAACAACAAAACTTCCTTTACCGTAAAGAAATATTATCGGCCAACGTTCGTAAAAAAAAAAAAAAACACTTGCCCAATGTCGGCCGAAAAACAGCAGTCGGGGGCTATTTAACCACCGACGTCGGCTATTGTTTTTTTTTCTTTTCAATCCCTGAATAATATTTGGATGACGTCTATTAGGAAATGTTCGATCGGCGTCATCCGGTGATGCTTCTTTTCTAAACCTCGATCGGTCATCTTTCCTGGCCGACGTCGGCTGGAATTCTTTTCGATCAGTACCGTGAATCATGTTTTTTTGCCGAGGTTGGCTAATGTTTTCCTTTTGCCAGGCAAATGAAAACATGCCGGTGTCGGCCGAAACGCAACTTCGGTTGAGCTCGATCGAAAAGACCCAGCCGGCCTACACCGTAAATTTTTACGGCAACACCGAACAAAAAAGCATCCTCTATCGTGAAAAAATATTGTCGGCCAGCGTTTGTAAAAAAAATTGCGCAATGTCGGCGGAAAAGTATCCGTCGCGGCATTACAACGACCGATGTCGGAAATTGTATTTTCCTTTCAATCCCTGAATAATATTTGGATGACGTCTGTTAGGAAATGTTCGATCGGCGTCATCCGGTGATACTTCTTTTTCAAACCTCGATCGGTCATCTCTCCTGGCCGACGCCGGTTTGCATTGTGTTCGATCAGTATCCGCGAATCACATTTTTCTGACGAGGTGGGCTAATGTTTTCCCGGCCGAGTAAATGAGAGCATGCCAGTGTCGGCCGAAACACAATCTCGGTTCAGCTCGCACGAAAAACCCTAGCCGACCTGCATCGTAAATTTTCCAGGCAACACCGAACAAAAGAACTTCCTCTACCCTAAAGAAACATCTTCGGCCGGCGTTTGTAAAAAAAATTGCGCAATGCCGGCTGAAAAATGTCAGTCGCGGCTGTTTGACGCCTGATGTGGGCTGTTTGTTGTTTTGTCTATTCAATCCCTGAAAAATATTTGGATGATGTCGATTAGGAAATGTTCGATCGGCGTCACCAGGTGATTTTTTTTTAGACCTCGGTCTGTTAACTTTCCTGGCCGATGTCGGCTAGCATTTTTTTCGATCGGTATCGGTGAATAAAGATTTTTTTCCCGAGGTGGGCAAATGTTTTCCTTGCCGAGTAAATGAAAAAGTGGCGGTGTCGGCTGAAACAAAACTTCGGTTGAGCACGCACGGAAAAACCTAGCCGACCTACATTGAAAATTTTACAGGCGACACCCAACAACAAAACTTCCTTTACCGTAAAGAAATATTATCGGCCAACGTTCGTAAAAAAAAAAAAAAAACACTTGCTCAATGTCGGCCGAAAAACAGCAGTCGGGGGCTATTTAACCACCGACGTCGGCTATTGTTTTTTTTCTTTTCAATCCCTGAATAATATTTGGATGACGTCTATTAGGAAATGTTCGATCGGCGTCATCCGGTGATGCTTCTTTTCTAAACCTCGATCGGTCATCTTTCCTGGCCGACGTCGGCTGGAATTCTTTTCGATCAGTACCGTGAATCATGTTTTTTTGCCGAGGTTGGCTAATGTTTTCCTTTTGCCAGGCAAATGAAAACATGCCGGTGTCGGCCGAAACGCAACTTCGGTTGAGCTCGATCGAAAAGACCCAGCCGGCCTACACCGTAAATTTTTACGGCAACACCGAACAAAAAAGCATCCTCTATCGTGAAAAAATATTGTCGGCCAGCGTTTGTAAAAAAAATTGCGCAATGTCGGCGGAAAAGTATCCGTCGCGGCATTACAACGACCGATGTCGGAAATTGTATTTTCCTTTCAATCCCTGAATAATATTTGGATGACGTCTGTTAGGAAATGTTCGATCGGCGTCATCCGGTGATACTTCTTTTTCAAACCTCGATCGGTCATCTCTCCTGGCCGACGCCGGTTTGCATTGTGTTCGATCAGTATCCGCGAATCACATTTTTCTGACGAGGTGGGCTAATGTTTTCCCGGCCGAGTAAATGAGAGCATGCCAGTGTCGGCCGAAACACAATCTCGGTTCAGCTCGCACGAAAAACCCTAGCCGACCTGCATCGTAAATTTTCCAGGCAACACCGAACAAAAGAACTTCCTCTACCCTAAAGAAACATCTTCGGCCGGCGTTTGTAAAAAAAATTGCGCAATGCCGGCTGAAAAATGTCAGTCGCGGCTGTTTGACGCCTGATGTGGGCTGTTTGTTGTTTTGTCTATTCAATCCCTGAAAAATATTTGGATGATGTCGATTAGGAAATGTTCGATCGGCGTCACCAGGTGATTTTTTTTTAGACCTCGGTCTGTTAACTTTCCTGGCCGATGTCGGCTAGCATTTTTTTCGATCGGTATCGGTGAATAAAGATTTTTTTCCCGAGGTGGGCAAATGTTTTCCTTGCCGAGTAAATGAAAAAGTGGCGGTGTCGGCTGAAACAAAACTTCGGTTGAGCACGCACGGAAAAACCTAGCCGACCTACATTGAAAATTTTACAGGCGACACCCAACAACAAAACTTCCTTTACCGTAAAGAAATATTATCGGCCAACGTTCGTAAAAAAAAAAAAAAAACACTTGCTCAATGTCGGCCGAAAAACAGCAGTCGGGGGCTATTTAACCACCGACGTCGGCTATTGTTTTTTTTCTTTTCAATCCCTGAATAATATTTGGATGACGTCTATTAGGAAATGTTCGATCGGCGTCATCCGGTGATGCTTCTTTTCTAAACCTCGATCGGTCATCTTTCCTGGCCGACGTCGGCTGGAATTCTTTTCGATCAGTACCGTGAATCATGTTTTTTTGCCGAGGTTGGCTAATGTTTTCCTTTTGCCAGGCAAATGAAAACATGCCGGTGTCGGCCGAAACGCAACTTCGGTTGAGCTCGATCGAAAAAACCCAGCCGGCCTACACCGTAAATTTTTACGGCAACACCGAACAAAAAAGCATCCTCTATCGTGAAAAAATATTGTCGGCCAGCGTTTGTAAAAAAAATTGCGCAATGTCGGCGGAAAAGTATCCGTCGCGGCATTACAACGACCGATGTCGGAAATTGTATTTTCCTTTCAATCCCTGAATAATATTTGGATGACGTCTGTTAGGAAATGTTCGATCGGCGTCATCCGGTGATACTTCTTTTTCAAACCTCGATCGGTCATCTCTCCTGGCCGACGCCGGTTTGCATTGTGTTCGATCAGTATCCGCGAATCACATTTTTCTGACGAGGTGGGCTAATGTTTTCCCGGCCGAGTAAATGAGAGCATGCCAGTGTCGGCCGAAACACAATCTCGGTTCAGCTCGCACGAAAAACCCTAGCCGACCTGCATCGTAAATTTTCCAGGCAACACCGAACAAAAGAACTTCCTCTACCCTAAAGAAACATCTTCGGCCGGCGTTTGTAAAAAAAATTGCGCAATGCCGGCTGAAAAATGTCAGTCGCGGCTGTTTGACGCCTGATGTGGGCTGTTGTTTTGTCTATTCAATCCCTGAAAAATATTTGGATGATGTCGATTAGGAAATGTTCGATCGGCGTCACCAGGTGATTTTTTTTTAGACCTCGGTCTGTTAACTTTCCTGGCCGATGTCGGCTAGCATTTTTTTCGATCAGTATCGGTGAATAAAGATTTTTTTCCCGAGGTGGGCAAATGTTTTCCTTGCCGAGTAAATGAAAAAGTGGCGGTGTCGGCTGAAACAAAACTTCGGTTGAGCACGCACGGAAAAACCTAGCCGACCTACATTGAAAATTTTACAGGCGACACCCAACAACAAAACTTCCTTTACCGTAAAGAAATATTATCGGCCAACGTTCGTAAAAAAAAAAAAAAAAAACACTTGCTCAATGTCGGCCGAAAAACAGCAGTCGGGGGCTATTTAACCACCGACGTCGGCTATTGTTTTTTTTCTTTTCAATCCCTGAATAATATTTGGATGACGTCTATTAGGAAATGTTCGATCGGCGTCATCCGGTGATGCTTCTTTTCTAAACCTCGATCGGTCATCTTTCCTGGCCGACGTCGGCTGGAATTCTTTTCGATCAGTACCGTGAATCATGTTTTTTTGCCGAGGTTGGCTAATGTTTTCCTTTTGCCAGGCAAATGAAAACATGCCGGTGTCGGCCGAAACGCAACTTCGGTTGAGCTCGATCGAAAAGACCCAGCCGGCCTACACCGTAAATTTTTACGGCAACACCGAACAAAAAAGCATCCTCTATCGTGAAAAAATATTGTCGGCCAGCGTTTGTAAAAAAAATTGCGCAATGTCGGCGGAAAAGTATCCGTCGCGGCATTACAACGACCGATGTCGGAAATTGTATTTTCCTTTCAATCCCTGAATAATATTTGGATGACGTCTGTTAGGAAATGTTCGATCGGCGTCATCCGGTGATACTTCTTTTTCAAACCTCGATCGGTCATCTCTCCTGGCCGACGCCGGTTTGCATTGTGTTCGATCAGTATCCGCGAATCACATTTTTCTGACGAGGTGGGCTAATGTTTTCCCGGCCGAGTAAATGAGAGCATGCCAGTGTCGGCCGAAACACAATCTCGGTTCAGCTCGCACGAAAAACCCTAGCCGACCTGCATCGTAAATTTTCCAGGCAACACCGAACAAAAGAACTTCCTCTACCCTAAAGAAACATCTTCGGCCGGCGTTTGTAAAAAAAATTGCGCAATGCCGGCTGAAAAATGTCAGTCGCGGCTGTTTGACGCCTGATGTGGGCTGTTGTTTTGTCTATTCAATCCCTGAAAAATATTTGGATGATGTCGATTAGGAAATGTTCGATCGGCGTCACCAGGTGATTTTTTTTTAGACCTCGGTCTGTTAACTTTCCTGGCCGATGTCGGCTAGCATTTTTTTCGATCAGTATCGGTGAATAAAGATTTTTTTCCCGAGGTGGGCAAATGTTTTCCTTGCCGAGTAAATGAAAAAGTGGCGGTGTCGGCTGAAACAAAACTTCGGTTGAGCACGCACGGAAAAACCTAGCCGACCTACATTGAAAATTTTACAGGCGACACCCAACAACAAAACTTCCTTTACCGTAAAGAAATATTATCGGCCAACGTTCGTAAAAAAAAAAAAAAAACTTGCTCAATGTCGGCCGAAAAACAGCAGTCGGGGGCTATTTAACCACCGACGTCGGCTATTGTTTTTTTTTCTTTTCAATCCCTGAATAATATTTGGATGACGTCTATTAGGAAATGTTCGATCGGCGTCATCCGGTGATGCTTCTTTTCTAAACCTCGATCGGTCATCTTTCCTGGCCGACGTCGGCTGGAATTCTTTTCGATCAGTACCGTGAATCATGTTTTTTTGCCGAGGTTGGCTAATGTTTTCCTTTTGCCAGGCAAATGAAAACATGCCGGTGTCGGCCGAAACGCAACTTCGGTTGAGCTCGATCGAAAAGACCCAGCCGGCCTACACCGTAAATTTTTACGGCAACACCGAACAAAAAAGCATCCTCTATCGTGAAAAAATATTGTCGGCCAGCGTTTGTAAAAAAAATTGCGCAATGTCGGCGGAAAAGTATCCGTCGCGGCATTACAACGACCGATGTCGGAAATTGTATTTTCCTTTCAATCCCTGAATAATATTTGGATGACGTCTGTTAGGAAATGTTCGATCGGCGTCATCCGGTGATACTTCTTTTTCAAACCTCGATCGGTCATCTCTCCTGGCCGACGCCGGTTTGCATTGTGTTCGATCAGTATCCGCGAATCACATTTTTCTGACGAGGTGGGCTAATGTTTTCCCGGCCGAGTAAATGAGAGCATGTCAGTGTCGGCCGAAACACAATCTCGGTTCAGCTCGCACGAAAAACCCTAGCCGACCTGCATCGTAAATTTTCCAGGCAACACCGAACAAAAGAACTTCCTCTACCCTAAAGAAACATCTTCGGCCGGCGTTTGTAAAAAAAATTGCGCAATGCCGGCTGAAAAATGTCAGTCGCGGCTGTTTGACGCCTGATGTGGGCTGTTGTTTTGTCTATTCAATCCCTGAAAAATATTTGGATGATGTCGATTAGGAAATGTTCGATCGGCGTCACCAGGTGATTTTTTTTTAGACCTCGGTCTGATAACTTTCCTGGCCGATGTCGGCTAGCATTTTTTTCGATCAGTATCGGTGAATAAAGATTTTTTTCCCGAGGTGGGCAAATGTTTTCCTTGCCGAGTAAATGAAAAAGTGGCGGTGTCGGCTGAAACAAAACTTCGGTTGAGCACGCACGGAAAAACCTAGCCGACCTACATTGAAAATTTTACAGGCGACACCCAACAACAAAACTTCCTTTACCGTAAAGAAATATTATCGGCCAACGTTCGTAAAAAAAAAAAAAAAAACACTTGCTCAATGTCGGCCGAAAAACAGCAGTCGGGGGCTATTTAACCACCGACGTCGGCTATTGTTTTTTTTCTTTTCAATCCCTGAATAATATTTGGATGACGTCTATTAGGAAATGTTCGATCGGCGTCATCCGGTGATGCTTCTTTTCTAAACCTCGATCGGTCATCTTTCCTGGCCGACGTCGGCTGGAATTCTTTTCGATCAGTACCGTGAATCATGTTTTTTTGCCGAGGTTGGCTAATGTTTTCCTTTTGCCAGGCAAATGAAAACATGCCGGTGTCGGCCGAAACGCAACTTCGGTTGAGCTCGATCGAAAATACCTAGCCGGCCTACACCGTAAATTTTTACGGCAACACCGAACAAAAAAGCATCCTCTATCGTGAAAAAATATTGTCGGCCAGCGTTTGTAAAAAAAAATTGCGCAATGTCGGCGGAAAAGTATCCGTCGCGGCATTACAACGACCGATGTCGGAAATTGTATTTTCCTTTCAATCCCTGAATAATATTTGGATGACGTCTGTTAGGAAATGTTCGATCGGCGTCATCCGGTGATACTTCTTTTTCAAACCTCGATCGGTCATCTCTCCTGGCCGACGCCGGTTTGCATTGTGTTCGATCAGTATCCGCGAATCACATTTTTCTGACGAGGTGGGCTAATGTTTTCCCGGCCGAGTAAATGAGAGCATGCCAGTGTCGGCCGAAACACAATCTCGGTTCAGCTCGCACGAAAAACCCTAGCCGACCTGCATCGTAAATTTTCCAGGCAACACCGAACAAAAGAACTTCCTCTACCCTAAAGAAACATCTTCGGCCGGCGTTTGTAAAAAAAATTGCGCAATGCCGGCTGAAAAATGTCAGTCGCGGCTGTTTGACGCCTGATGTGGGCTGTTGTTTTGTCTATTCAATCCCTGAAAAATATTTGGATGATGTCGA
>NW_024464761.1:11115-12855 GCF_000004515.6 Glycine max
TAGGAAATGTTCGATCGGCGTCATCCGGTGATACTTCTTTTTCAAACCTCGATCGGTCATCTCTCCTGCCCGACGCCGGTTTGCATTGTGTTCGATCAGTATCCGCGAATCACATTTTTCTGACGAGGTGGGCTAATGTTTTCCCGGCCGAGTAAATGAGAGCATGCCAGTGTCGGCCGAAACACAATCTCGGTTCAGCTCGCACGAAAAACCCTAGCCGACCTGCATCGTAAATTTTCCAGGCAACACCGAACAAAAGAACTTCCTCTACCCTAAAGAAACATCTTCGGCCGGCGTTTGTAAAAAAAATTGCGCAATGCCGGCTGAAAAATGTCAGTCGCGGCTGTTTGACGCCTGATGTGGGCTGTTGTTTTGTCTATTCAATCCCTGAAAAATATTTGGATGATGTCGATTAGGAAATGTTCGATCGGCGTCACCAGGTGATTTTTTTTTAGACCTCGGTCTGTTAACTTTCCTGGCCGATGTCGGCTAGCATTTTTTTCGATCAGTATCGGTGAATAAAGATTTTTTTCCCGAGGTGGGCAAATGTTTTCCTTGCCGAGTAAATGAAAAAGTGGCGGTGTCGGCTGAAACAAAACTTCGGTTGAGCACGCACGGAAAAACCTAGCCGACCTACATTGAAAATTTTACAGGCGACACCCAACAACAAAACTTCCTTTACCGTAAAGAAATATTATCGGCCAACGTTCGTAAAAAAAAAAAAAAAACACTTGCTCAATGTCGGCCGGCCGAAAAACAGCAGTCGGGGGCTATTTAACCACCGACGTCGGCTATTGTTTTTTTTCTTTTCAATCCCTGAATAATATTTGGATGACGTCTATTAGGAAATGTTCGATCGGCGTCATCCGGTGATGCTTCTTTTCTAAACCTCGATCGGTCATCTTTCCTGGCCGACGTCGGCTGGAATTCTTTTCGATCAGTACCGTGAATCATGTTTTTTTGCCGATGTTGGCTAATGTTTTCCTTTTGCCAGGCAAATGAAAACATGCCGGTGTCGGCCGAAACGCAACTTCGGTTGAGCTCGATCGAAAAGACCTAGCCGGCCTACACCGTAAATTTTTACGGCAACACCGAACAAAAAAGCATCCTCTATCGTGAAAAAATATTGTCGGCCAGCGTTTGTAAAAAAAATTGCGCAATGTCGGCGGAAAAGTATCCGTCGCGGCATTACAACGACCGATGTCGGAAATTGTATTTTCCTTTCAATCCCTGAATAATATTTGGATGACGTCTGTTAGGAAATGTTCGATCGGCGTCATCCGGTGATACTTCTTTTTCAAACCTCGATCGGTCATCTCTCCTGGCCGACGCCGGTTTGCATTGTGTTCGATCAGTATCCGCGAATCACATTTTTCTGACGAGGTGGGCTAATGTTTTCCCGGCCGAGTAAAGGAGAGCATGCCAGTGTCGGCCGAAACACAATCTCGGTTCAGCTCGCACGAAAAACCCTAGCCGACCTGCATCGTAAATTTTCCAGGCAACACCGAACAAAAGAACTTCCTCTACCCTAAAGAAACATCTTCGGCCGGCGTTTGTAAAAAAAATTGCGCAATGCCGGCTGAAAAATGTCAGTCGCGGCTGTTTGACGCCTGATGTGGGCTGTTTGTTGGTTTGTCTATTCATCCCTGAAAAATATTTGGATGATGTCGATTAAGAAATGATCGATCGGCGTCACCGGGTGATGTTTGTTTTAGACCTCGGTCTGTTAACTTTCCTGGC
>NW_024464761.1:13109-13866 GCF_000004515.6 Glycine max
TTGCTCAATGTCGGCCGAAAAACAGCAGTCGGGGGCTATTTAACCACCGACGTCGGCTATTGTTTTTTTTCTTTTCAATCCCTGAATAATATTTGGATGACGTCTATTAGGAAATGTTCGATCGGCGTCATCCGGTGATGCTTCTTTTCTAAACCTCGATCGGTCATCTTTCCTGGCCGACGTCGGCTGGAATTCTTTTCGATCAGTACCGTGAATCATGTTTTTTTGCCGAGGTTGGCTAATGTTTTCCTTTTGCCAGGCAAATGAAAACATGCCGGTGTCGGCCGAAACGCAACTTCGGTTGAGCTCGATCGAAAAGACCCAGCCGGCCTACACCGTAAATTTTTACGGCAACACCGAACAAAAAAGCATCCTCTATCGTGAAAAAATATTGTCGGCCAGCGTTTGTAAAAAAAATTGCGCAATGTCGGCGGAAAAGTATCCGTCGCGGCATTACAACGACCGATGTCGGAAATTGTATTTTCCTTTCAATCCCTGAATAATATTTGGATGACGTCTGTTAGGAAATGTTCGATCGGCGTCATCCGGTGATACTTCTTTTTCAAACCTCGATCGGTCATCTCTCCTGGCCGACGCCGGTTTGCATTGTGTTCGATCAGTATCCGCGAATCACATTTTTCTGACGAGGTGGGCTAATGTTTTCCCGGCCGAGTAAATGAGAGCATGCCAGTGTCGGCCGAAACACAATCTCGGTTCAGCTCGCACGAAAAACCCTAGCCGACCTGCATCGTAAATT
>NW_024464761.1:13966-15801 GCF_000004515.6 Glycine max
ACTTCCTCTACCCTAAAGAAACATCTTCGGCCGGCGTTTGTAAAAAAAATTGCGCAATGCCGGCTGAAAAATGTCTGTCGCGGCTGTTTGACGCCTGATGTGGGCTGTTGTTTTGTCTATTCAATCCCTGAAAAATATTTGGATGATGTCGATTAGGAAATGTTCGATCGGCGTCACCAGGTGATTTTTTTTTAGACCTCGGTCTGTTAACTTTCCTGGCCGATGTCGGCTAGCATTTTTTTCGATCAGTATCGGTGAATAAAGATTTTTTTCCCGAGGTGGGCAAATGTTTTCCTAGCCGAGTAAATGAAAAAGTGGCGGTGTCGGCTGAAACAAAACTTCGGTTGAGCACGCACGGAAAAACCTAGCCGACCTACATTGAAAATTGAAAATTTTACAGGCGACACCCAACAACAAAACTTCCTTTACCGTAAAGAAATATTATCGGCCAACGTTCGTAAAAAAAAAAAAAACACTTGCCCAATGTCGGCCGAAAAACAGCAGTCGGGGGCTATTTAACCACCGACGTCGGCTATTGTTTTTTTTTCTTTTCAATCCCTGAATAATATTTGGATGACGTCTATTAGGAAATGTTCGATCGGCGTCATCCGGTGATGCTTCTTTTCTAAACCTCGATCGGTCATCTTTCCTGGCCGACGTCGGCTGGAATTCTTTTCGATCAGTACCGTGAATCATGTTTTTTTGCCGAGGTTGGCTAATGTTTTCCTTTTGCCAGGCAAATGAAAACATGCCGGTGTCGGCCGAAACGCAACTTCGGTTGAGCTCGATCGAAAAAACCTAGCCGGCCTACACCGTAAATTTTTACGGCAACACCGAACAAAAAAGCATCCTCTATCGTGAAAAAATATTGTCGGCCAGCGTTTGTAAAAAAAATTGCGCAATGTCGGCGGAAAAGTATCCGTCGCGGCATTACAACGACCGATGTCGGAAATTGTATTTTCCTTTCAATCCCTGAATAATATTTGGATGACGTCTGTTAGGAAATGTTCGATCGGCGTCATCCGGTGATACTTCTTTTTCAAACCTCGATCGGTCATCTCTCCTGGCCGACGCCGGTTTGCATTGTGTTCGATCAGTATCCGCGAATCACATTTTTCTGACGAGGTGGGCTAATGTTTTCCCGGCCGAGTAAATGAGAGCATGCCAGTGTCGGCCGAAACACAATCTCGGTTCAGCTCGCACGAAAAACCCTAGCCGACCTGCATCGTAAATTTTCCAGGCAACACCGAACAAAAGAACTTCCTCTACCCTAAAGAAATATCTTCGGCCGGAGTTTGTAAAAAAAATTGCGCAATGCCGGCTGAAAAATATCAGTCGCGGCTGTTTGACGCCTGATGTGGGCTGTTGTTTTGTCTATTCAATCCCTGAAAAATATTTGGATGATGTCGATTAGGAAATGTTCGATCGACGTCACCAGGTGATTTTTTTTTAGACCTCGGTCTGTTAACTTTCCTGGCCGATGTCGGCTAGCATTTTTTCGATCAGTATCGGTGAATAAAGATTTTTTTCCCGAGGTGGGCAAAATGTTTTCCTTGCCGAGTAAATGAAAAAGTGGCGGTGTCGGCTGAAACAAAACTTCGGTTGAGTACGCACGAAAAAACCTAGCCGACCTACATTGAAAATTTTACAGGCGACACCCAACAACAAAACTTCCTTTACCGTAAAGAAATATTTTCGGCCAACGTTCGTAAAAATAAAAAAAAATACTTGCGCAATGTCGGCCGAAAAACAACAGTCGGGGGCTATTTAACCACCGACGTCGGCTGTTGTTTTTTTTTCTATTCAATCCCTGAATATTTGGATGACGTCTATTA
>NW_024464761.1:16232-21564 GCF_000004515.6 Glycine max
GTCATCCGGTGATACTTCTTGTGTCAAACCTCGATCGGTCATCTGTCGTGGCCGACGCCGGTTGGCATTGTGTTCGATCAGTATCCGCGAATCACATTTTTCTGACGAGGTGGGCTAATGTTTTCCCGGCCGAGTAAATGAGAGCATGCCAGTGTCGGCCGAAACACAATCTCGGTTCAGCTCGCACGAAAAACCCTAGCCGACCTGCATCGTAAATTTTCCAGGCAACACCGAACAAAAGAACTTCCTCTACCCTGAAGAAACATCTTCGGCCGGCGTTTGTAAAAAAAATTGCGCAATGCCGGCTGAAAAGTGTCAGTCGCGGCTGTTTGACGCCTGATGTGGGCTGTTGTTTTGTCTATTCAATCCCTGAAAAATATTTGGATGATGTCGATTAGGAAATGTTCGATCGGCGTCACCAGGTGATTTTTTTTTAGACCTCGGTCTGTTAACTTTCCTGGCCGATGTCGGCTAGCATTTTTTTCGATCAGTATCGGTGAATAAAGATTTTTTTCCCGAGGTGGGCAAATGTTTTCCTAGCCGAGTAAATGAAAAAGTGGCGGTGTCGGCTGAAACAAAACTTCGGTTGAGCACGCACGGAAAAACCTAGCCGACCTACATTGAAAATTTTACAGGCGACACCCAACAACAAAACTTCCTTTACCGTAAAGAAATATTATCGGCCAACGTTCGTAAAAAAAAAAAAAACACTTGCTCAATGTCGGCCGAAAAACAGCAGTCGGGGGCTATTTAACCACCGACGTCGGCTATTGTTTTTTTTTCTTTTCAATCCCTGAATAATATTTGGATGACGTCTATTAGGAAATGTTCGATCGGCGTCATCCGGTGATGCTTCTTTTCTAAACCTCGATCGGTCATCTTTCCTGGCCGACGTCGGCTGGAATTCTTTTCGATCAGTACCGTGAATCATGTTTTTTTGCCGAGGTTGGCTAATGTTTTCCTTTTGCCAGGCAAATGAAAACATGCCGGTGTCGGCCGAAACGCAACTTCGGTTGAGCTCGATCGAAAAAACCTAGCCGGCCTACACCGTAAATTTTTACGGCAACACCGAACAAAAAAGCATCCTCTATCGTGAAAAAATATTGTCGGCCAGCGTTTGTAAAAAAAATTGCGCAATGTCGGCGGAAAAGTATCCGTCGCGGCATCACAACGACCGATGTCGGAAATTGTATTTTCCTTTCAATCCCTGAATAATATTTGGATGACGTCTGTTAGGAAATGTTCGATCGGCGTCATCCGGTGATACTTCTTTTTCAAACCTCGATCGGTCATCTCTCCTGGCCGACGCCGGTTTGCATTGTGTTCGATCAGTATCCGCGAATCACATTTTTCTGACGAGGTGGGCTAATGTTTTCCCGGCCGAGTAAATGAGAGCATGCCAGTGTCGGCCGAAACACAATCTCGGTTCAGCTCGCACGAAAAACCCTAGCCGACCTGCATCGTAAATTTTCCAGGCAACACCGAACAAAAGAACTTCCTCTACCCTAAAGAAACATCTTCGGCCGGCGTTTGTAAAAAAAATTGCGCAATGCCGGCTGAAAAATGTCAGTCGCGGCTGTTTGACGCCTGATGTGGGCTGTTGTTTTGTCTATTCAATCCCTGAAAAATATTTGGATGATGTCGATTAGGAAATGTTCGATCGGCGTCACCAGGTGATTTTTTTTTAGACCTCGGTCTGTTAACTTTCCTGGCCGATGTCGGCTAGCATTTTTTTCGATCAGTATCGGTGAATAAAGATTTTTTTCCCGAGGTGGGCAAATGTTTTCCTTGCCGAGTAAATGAAAAAGTGGCGGTGTCGGCTGAAACAAAACTTCGGTTGAGCACGCACGGAAAAACCTAGCCGACCTACATTGAAAATTTTACAGGCGACACCCAACAACAAAACTTCCTTTACCGTAAAGAAATATTATCGGCCAACGTTCGTAAAAAAAAAAAAAACACTTGCTCAATGTCGGCCGAAAAACAGCAGTCGGGGGCTATTTAACCACCGACGTCGGCTATTGTTTTTTTTTCTTTTCAATCCCTGAATAATATTTGGATGACGTCTATTAGGAAATGTTCGATCGGCGTCATCCGGTGATGCTTCTTTTCTAAACCTCGATCGGTCATCTTTCCTGGCCGACGTCGGCTGGAATTCTTTTCGATCAGTACCGTGAATCATGTTTTTTTGCCGAGGTTGGCTAATGTTTTCCTTTTGCCAGGCAAATGAAAACATGCCGGTGTCGGCCGAAACGCAACTTCGGTTGAGCTCGATCGAAAAAACCTAGCCGGCCTACACCGTAAATTTTTACGGCAACACCGAACAAAAAAGCATCCTCTATCGTGAAAAAATATTGTCGGCCAGCGTTTGTAAAAAAAATTGCGCAATGTCGGCGGAAAAGTATCCGTCGCGGCATTACAACGACCGATGTCGGAAATTGTATTTTCCTTTCAATCCCTGAATAATATTTGGATGACGTCTGTTAGGAAATGTTCGATCGGCGTCATCCGGTGATACTTCTTTTTCAAACCTCGATCGGTCATCTCTCCTGGCCGACGCCGGTTTGCATTGTGTTCGATCAGTATCCGCGAATCACATTTTTCTGACGAGGTGGGCTAATGTTTTCCCGGCCGAGTAAATGAGAGCATGCCAGTGTCGGCCGAAACACAATCTCGGTTCAGCTCGCACGAAAAACCCTAGCCGACCTGCATCGTAAATTTTCCAGGCAACACCGAACAAAAGAACTTCCTCTACCCTAAAGAAACATCTTCGGCCGGCGTTTGTAAAAAAAATTGCGCAATGCCGGCTGAAAAATGTCAGTCGCGGCTGTTTGACGCCTGATGTGGGCTGTTGTTTTGTCTATTCAATCCCTGAAAAATATTTGGATGATGTCGATTAGGAAATGTTCGATCGGCGTCACCAGGTGATTTTTTTTTAGACCTCGGTCTGTTAACTTTCCTGGCCGATGTCGGCTAGCATTTTTTTCGATCAGTATCGGTGAATAAAGATTTTTTTCCCGAGGTGGGCAAATGTTTTCCTTGCCGAGTAAATGAAAAAGTGGCGGTGTCGGCTGAAACAAAACTTCGGTTGAGCACGCACGGAAAAACCTAGCCGACCTACATTGAAAATTTTACAGGCGACACCCAACAACAAAACTTCCTTTACCGTAAAGAAATATTATCGGCCAACGTTCGTAAAAAAAAAAAAAAAACACTTGCTCAATGTCGGCCGAAAAACAGCAGTCGGGGGCTATTTAACCACCGACGTCGGCTATTGTTTTTTTTCTTTTCAATCCCTGAATAATATTTGGATGACGTCTATTAGGAAATGTTCGATCGGCGTCATCCGGTGATGCTTCTTTTCTAAACCTCGATCGGTCATCTTTCCTGGCCGACGTCGGCTGGAATTCTTTTCGATCAGTACCGTGAATCATGTTTTTTTGCCGAGGTTGGCTAATGTTTTCCTTTTGCCAGGCAAATGAAAACATGCCGGTGTCGGCCGAAACGCAACTTCGGTTGAGCTCGATCGAAAAGACCCAGCCGGCCTACACCGTAAATTTTTACGGCAACACCGAACAAAAAAGCATCCTCTATCGTGAAAAAATATTGTCGGCCAGCGTTTGTAAAAAAAATTGCGCAATGTCGGCGGAAAAGTATCCGTCGCGGCATTACAACGACCGATGTCGGAAATTGTATTTTCCTTTCAATCCCTGAATAATATTTGGATGACGTCTGTTAGGAAATGTTCGATCGGCGTCATCCGGTGATACTTCTTTTTCAAACCTCGATCGGTCATCTCTCCTGGCCGACGCCGGTTTGCATTGTGTTCGATCAGTATCCGCGAATCACATTTTTCTGACGAGGTGGGCTAATGTTTTCCCGGCCGAGTAAATGAGAGCATGCCAGTGTCGGCCGAAACACAATCTCGGTTCAGCTCGCACGAAAAACCCTAGCCGACCTGCATCGTAAATTTTCCAGGCAACACCGAACAAAAGAACTTCCTCTACCCTAAAGAAACATCTTCGGCCGGCGTTTGTAAAAAAAATTTCGCAATGCCGGCTGAAAAATGTCAGTCGCGGCTGTTTGACGCCTGATGTGGGCTGTTGTTTTGTCTATTCAATCCCTGAAAAATATTTGGATGATGTCGATTAGGAAATGTTCGATCGGCGTCACCAGGTGATTTTTTTTTAGACCTCGGTCTGTTAACTTTCCTGGCCGATGTCGGCTAGCATTTTTTTCGATCAGTATCGGTGAATAAAGATTTTTTTCCCGAGGTGGGCAAATGTTTTCCTTGCCGAGTAAATGAAAAAGTGGCGGTGTCGGCTGAAACAAAACTTCGGTTGAGCACGCACGGAAAAACCTAGCCGACCTACATTGAAAATTTTACAGGCGACACCCAACAACAAAACTTCCTTTACCGTAAAGAAATATTATCGGCCAACGTTCGTAAAAAAAAAAAAAAAAAAAAAACACTTGCCCAATGTCGGCCGAAAAACAGCAGTCGGGGGCTATTTAACCACCGACGTCGGCTATTGTTTTTTTTTCTTTTCAATCCCTGAATAATATTTGGATGACGTCTATTAGGAAATGTTCGATCGGCGTCATCCGGTGATGCTTCTTTTCTAAACCTCGATCGGTCATCTTTCCTGGCCGACGTCGGCTGGAATTCTTTTCGATCAGTACCGTGAATCATGTTTTTTTGCCGAGGTTGGCTAATGTTTTCCTTTTGCCAGGCAAATGAAAACATGCCGGTGTCGGCCGAAACGCAACTTCGGTTGAGCTCGATCGAAAAAACCTAGCCGGCCTACACCGTAAATTTTTACGGCAACACCGAACAAAAAAGCATCCTCTATCGTGAAAAAATATTGTCGGCCAGCGTTTGTAAAAAAAATTGCGCAATGTCGGCGGAAAAGTATCCGTCGCGGCATCACAACGACCGATGTCGGAAATTGTATTTTCCTTTCAATCCCTGAATAATATTTGGATGACGTCTGTTAGGAAATGTTCGATCGGCGTCATCCGGTGATACTTCTTTTTCAAACCTCGATCGGTCATCTCTCCTGGCCGACGCCGGTTTGCATTGTGTTCGATCAGTATCCGCGAATCACATTTTTCTGACGAGGTGGGCTAATGTTTTCCCGGCCGAGTAAATGAGAGCATGCCAGTGTCGGCCGAAACACAATCTCGGTTCAGCTCGCACGAAAAACCCTAGCCGACCTGCATCGTAAATTTTCCAGGCAACACCGAACAAAGAACTTCCTCTACCCTAAAGAAACATCTTCGGCCGGCGTTTGTAAAAAAAATGCCGCAATGCCGGCTGAAAATGTCAGTC
>NW_024464761.1:30971-37892 GCF_000004515.6 Glycine max
CGCAACTTCGGTTGAGCTCGATCGAAAAAACCTAGTGATGAGAATCATGAAACTGGCCTAATACAGGCTAAAGGCCCAAGTGGAGAAGGACGAAGACCCAAGTGGAGAAGGACAAAGCCCCCAAGTGGAGAAGGATGAAGGCCCAAGTGGAGAAGGATGAAGATCCAGAGGCAGAGACACTATCAAGACAATTAATTGTTGCTGAAGGCCCAAACTAATTTGAAGGCCCAAGTTAAATATGTTTTTAGTTATAATTTTTATTTATTGTAATTTTGGCCCAACCTGTTTAGAAGGCCCATGTCTATTTTTATCTTTTTGTTCTGATACACTATAAGTATTGGTTTTTATTTTCAATAAAAAAAAACTTTTGACATTTGATAAAATTGGGTGAGAGTTTCTCTCTGGGTTCCTTGTTGAACCAATTATCAGACTTATCAAGGTAATCCTTGTGGCGTCTACCCTGACTTATCTTCCTTCATTGGAAGTGGCGTCTACCCAGACTTATCTTCCTTCACCGGAAGTGGCGTCTACCCAGACTTATCTTCCTTCACCGGAAGTGGCGTCTACCCTGACTTATCTTCCTTCACCGGAAGTGGCGTCATCCAAAAACTCTACAGCCTGTATCAAGTGATCCGCCCCGTAAGATTCACATCATCTGGTATCAGAGCTTCGGCTCTTGATACAGGTTCTATCCTATCGTATTATTTTTCTTTGTAATTTGTCCAGGTTCGTGTTTTGTCCTTGTTCTGTTATTTGCGTTTTTGTTTACGTCTTGTTTGGTTCTTGTTTGCGTCTTGTGTTCTGTTATTTGCGTTTTGTTTACATCTTGTTTCGTTCTTGTTTGCGTCTTGTGTTCTGTTATTTGCGTTCTTGTTTACATCTTGTTTCGTTCTTGTTCTTGTTCTTGTTTCTTGTGTCTTTCACACTTTGTGTCAAAAAAAAGTTGCAAAAATTTTGAAAAAAAAAAAAGTGGGTGTTTGATCTTTGAACACGAAATTGAGGCATTTAGAGGTGTTTTTTTTGAAAGAAAATCGTGGAACAAATCCCCTTATCTAGATTCTCCTCTGAATTCTGAGCATTTTGATATATAGTGGGCCTCAAACAGACAACCGTAGCAAAAGTTATGAGCATTTGAAGTTTACTTGTCATATTTGTTATCTTATCTGTTATCCTATCTATTATCTTATTTGTTATCATATCTGTTATCCAAATTAAATCTAATTTGTTATCCAAATCTGATCTATTATCCAAATCAAATCAAATCAAAAAAATTTATCCAAATCAGATTTGTTATCCAAATCTAATCTGTTATCCAAATCAAATCCAATCTGCTATCCAAATCAAGTCCAAGTTGTTATCCCAAATCAAATCTATTACTCTGATAATTATATTGTCTTTCCTTTTATTTTATATTACCTTGTGTGTCTAATTCGGTCCATCCAGGAACTTAAGAGGGAGTGAGTGGTAAAAGGCAAGAGTGAAAACATCACACAAAAGCCTATATTGAGAGCATCAAACACGAGTGAACTACCATCAAACAGAGAAACACGTGAGTAGAGTGTGGTGAGGTCCTGAATTTTTTTTAATTTACTGCAAAATTATTTGTTCCTTAATCATGGCAAGAGCTGGTGACAATGGTGGTGTATATCATCAACTGGACGAATCTCAACGCTTATTTCTGGACGCGTGGACTACACAAATGCAACGTTTGTTGAACCGTAACAAAGAAGAGCCCTACAGACGAATAGCCAAATCTTCCTCATTTACTCTTAAACCTCTATCCCCTAGAGAAGTGTGTGATGACCAAATCAGAATGGGAGAAAAGAGAGAACAAGAGAAAGAAAATAGTGAGGCACCACAAAGGAATATGAAAAAGAAGAGTGATACACCCGAGGAAAAGAGTGATACACATAAGAGAGAGAGTGATACACATGAGAGAAAATTTAATTATTTTGCAGAGGCGAGTGAAGTGAGGAAAGTGTTACCTGCTCATGAACCACTCAATCTACAGTATTGCAAAGACAGTAAAATTTCTACTGATAATTCTAATGAGTTTACTATTTCTATTTCTCCTAGTGTTCAACCATTATTGCAGGAATTTAAAAATGTCTTTCCTAAGGAGATTCCTCATGGACTACCACCTTCAAGAGGCATAGAACATCAAGTTGATCTCCTCCCCGGAGCTTCATTGCCTAACAGGCCAACTTACAAAAGCAATCCCCAAGAGACTCAACGTAAGGATGCACATGCCAAAGTTGAGTATGTGAAAAGATTGTATGACCAAGTGAAGGTGCAAATTGCAAAGAAGAATGAAAACTATGCCAAGCAAGCCAACAAGAAAAGGAAGGAAGTGGTACTTGAACCCGGTGATGATCCTGGACATTTGAGGACAAATGTTTTCCAAGAAGGAGGGAATGATGAGAATCATGAAACTGGCCTAATACAGGCTAAAGGCCCAAGTGGAGAAGGACGAAGACCCAAGTGGAGAAGGACAAAGCCCCCAAGTGGAGAAGGATGAAGGCCCAAGTGGAGAAGGATGAAGATCCAGAGGCAGAGACACTATCAAGACAATTAATTGTTGCTGAAGGCCCAAACTAATTTGAAGGCCCAAGTTAAATATGTTTTTAGTTATAATTTTTATTTATTGTAATTTTGGCCCAACCTGTTTAGAAGGCCCATGTCTATTTTTATCTTTTTGTTCTGATACACTATAAGTATTGGTTTTTATTTTCAATAAAAAAAAACTTTTGGCATTTTCATAAAATTGGGTGAGAGTTTCTCTCTGGGTTCCTTGTTGAACCAATTATCAGACTTATCAAGGTAATCCTTGTGGCGTCTACCCTGACTTATCTTCCTTCACTGGAAGTGGCGTCTACCCAGACTTATCTTCCTTCACCGGAAGTGGCGTCTACCCAGACTTATCATCCTTCACCGGAAGTGGCGTCTACCCTGACTTATCTTCTTTCACCGGAAGTGGCGTCATCCAAAAACTCTACAGCCTGTATCAAGTGATCCGCCCCGTAAGATTCACATCACCTAGCCGGCCTACACCGTAAATTTTTACGGCAACACCGAACAAAAAAGCATCCTCTATCGTGAAAAAATATTGTCGGCCAGCGTTTGTAAAAAAAATTGCGCAATGTCGGCGGAAAAGTATCCGTCGCGGCATTACAACGACCGATGTCGGAAATTGTATTTTCCTTTCAATCCCTGAATAATATTTGGATGACGTCTGTTAGGAAATGTTCGATCGGCGTCATCCGGTGATACTTCTTTTTCAAACCTCGATCGGTCATCTCTCCTGGCCGACGCCGGTTTGCATTGTGTTCGATCAGTATCCGCGAATCACATTTTTCTGACGAGGTGGGCTAATGTTTTCCCGGCCGAGTAAATGAGAGCATGCCAGTGTCGGCCGAAACACAATCTCGGTTCAGCTCGCACGAAAAACCCTAGCCGACCTGCATCGTAAATTTTCCAGGCAACACCGAACAAAAGAACTTCCTCTACCCTAAAGAAACATCTTCGGCCGGCGTTTGTAAAAAAAATTGCGCAATGCCGGCTGAAAAATGTCAGTCGCGGCTGTTTGACGCCTGATGTGGGCTGTTTGTTGTTTTGTCTATTCAATCCCTGAAAAATATTTGGATGATGTCGATTAGGAAATGTTCGATCGGCGTCACCAGGTGATTTTTTTTTAGACCTCGGTCTGTTAACTTTCCTGGCCGATGTCGGCTAGCATTTTTTTCGATCGGTATCGGTGAATAAAGATTTTTTTCCCGAGGTGGGCAAATGTTTTCCTTGCCGAGTAAATGAAAAAGTGGCGGTGTCGGCTGAAACAAAACTTCGGTTGAGCACGCACGGAAAAACCTAGCCGACCTACATTGAAAATTTTACAGGCGACACCCAACAACAAAACTTCCTTTACCGTAAAGAAATATTATCGGCCAACGTTCGTAAAAAAAAAAAAAAACACTTGCTCAATGTCGGCCGAAAAACAGCAGTCGGGGGCTATTTAACCACCGACGTCGGCTATTGTTTTTTTTTCCTTTCAATCCCTGAATAATATTTGGATGACGTCTGTTAGGAAATGTTCGATCGGCGTCATCCGGTGATACTTCTTTTTCAAACCTCGATCGGTCATCTCTCCTGGCCGACGCCGGTTTGCATTGTGTTCGATCAGTATCCGCGAATCACATTTTTCTGACGAGGTGGGCTAATGTTTTCCCGGCCGAGTAAATGAGAGCATGCCAGTGTCGGCCGAAACACAATCTCGGTTCAGCTCGCACGAAAAACCCTAGCCGACCTGCATCGTAAATTTTCCAGGCAACACCGAACAAAAGAACTTCCTCTACCCTAAAGAAACATCTTCGGCCGGCGTTTGTAAAAAAAATTGCGCAATGCCGGCTGAAAAATGTCAGTCGCGGCTGTTTGACGCCTGATGTGGGCTGTTGTTTTGTCTATTCAATCCCTGAAAAATATTTGGATGATGTCGATTAGGAAATGTTCGATCGGCGTCACCAGGTGATTTTTTTTTAGACCTCGGTCTGTTAACTTTCCTGGCCGATGTCGGCTAGCATTTTTTTCGATCAGTATCGGTGAATAAAGATTTTTTTCCCGAGGTGGGCAAATGTTTTCCTTGCCGAGTAAATGAAAAAGTGGCGGTGTCGGCTGAAACAAAACTTCGGTTGAGCACGCACGGAAAAACCTAGCCGACCTACATTGAAAATTTTACAGGCGACACCCAACAACAAAACTTCCTTTACCGTAAAGAAATATTATCGGCCAACGTTCGTAAAAAAAAAAAAAACACTTGCTCAATGTCGGCCGAAAAACAGCAGTCGGGGGCTATTTAACCACCGACGTCGGCTATTGTTTTTTTTTCTTTTCAATCCCTGAATAATATTTGGATGACGTCTATTAGGAAATGTTCGATCGGCGTCATCCGGTGATGCTTCTTTTCTAAACCTCGATCGGTCATCTTTCCTGGCCGACGTCGGCTGGAATTCTTTTCGATCAGTACCGTGAATCATGTTTTTTTGTCGAGGTTGGCTAATGTTTTCCTTTTGCCAGGCAAATGAAAACATGCCGGTGTCGGCCGAAACGCAACTTCGGTTGAGCTCGATCGAAAAAACCTAGCCGGCCTACACCGTAAATTTTTACGGCAACACCGAACAAAAAAGCATCCTCTATCGTGAAAAAATATTGTCGGCCAGCGTTTGTAAAAAAAATTGCGCAATGTCGGCGGAAAAGTATCCGTCGCGGCATTACAACGACCGATGTCGGAAATTGTATTTTCCTTTCAATCCCTGAATAATATTTGGATGACGTCTGTTAGGAAATGTTCGATCGGCGTCATCCGGTGATACTTCTTTTTCAAACCTCGATCGGTCATCTCTCCTGGCCGACGCCGGTTTGCATTGTGTTCGATCAGTATCCGCGAATCACATTTTTCTGACGAGGTGGGCTAATGTTTTCCCGGCCGAGTAAATGAGAGCATGCCAGTGTCGGCCGAAACACAATCTCGGTTCAGCTCGCACGAAAAACCCTAGCCGACCTGCATCGTAAATTTTCCAGGCAACACCGAACAAAAGAACTTCCTCTACCCTAAAGAAACATCTTCGGCCGGCGTTTGTAAAAAAAATTGCGCAATGCCGGCTGAAAAATGTCAGTCGCGGCTGTTTGACGCCTGATGTGGGCTGTTTGTTGTTTTGTCTATTCAATCCCTGAAAAATATTTGGATGATGTCGATTAGGAAATGTTCGATCGGCGTCACCAGGTGATTTTTTTTTAGACCTCGGTCTGTTAACTTTCCTGGCCGATGTCGGCTAGCATTTTTTTTCGATCAGTATCGGTGAATAAAGATTTTTTTCCCGAGGTGGGCAAATGTTTTCCTTGCCGAGTAAATGAAAAAGTGGCGGTGTCGGCTGAAACAAAACTTCGGTTGAGCACGCACGGAAAAACCTAGCCGACCTACATTGAAAATTTTACAGGCGACACCCAACAACAAAACTTCCTTTACCGTAAAGAAATATTATCGGCCAACGTTCGTAAAAAAAAAAAAAAAACACTTGCTCAATGTCGGCCGAAAAACAGCAGTCGGGGGCTATTTAACCACCGACGTCGGCTATTGTTTTTTTTCTTTTCAATCCCTGAATAATATTTGGATGACGTCTATTAGGAAATGTTCGATCGGCGTCATCCGGTGATGCTTCTTTTCTAAACCTCGATCGGTCATCTTTCCTGGCCGACGTCGGCTGGAATTCTTTTCGATCAGTACCGTGAATCATGTTTTTTTTGCCGAGGTTGGCTAATGTTTTCCTTTTGCCAGGCAAATGAAAACATGCCGGTGTCGGCCGAAACGCAACTTCGGTTGAGCTCGATCGAAAAGACCCAGCCGGCCTACACCGTAAATTTTTACGGCAACACCGAACAAAAAAGCATCCTCTATCGTGAAAAAATATTGTCGGCCAGCGTTTGTAAAAAAAATTGCGCAATGTCGGCGGAAAAGTATCCGTCGCGGCATTACAACGACCGATGTCGGAAATTGTATTTTCCTTTCAATCCCTGAATAATATTTGGATGACGTCTGTTAGGAAATGTTCGATCGGCGTCATCCGGTGATACTTCTTTTTCAAACCTCGATCGGTCATCTCTCCTGGCCGACGCCGGTTTGCATTGTGTTCGATCAGTATCCGCGAATCACATTTTTCTGACGAGGTGGGGCTAATGTTTTCCCGGCCGAGTAAATGAGAGCATGCCAGTGTCGGCCGAAACACAATCTCGGTTCAGCTCGCACGAAAAACCCTAGCCGACCTGCATCGTAATTTTCCAGGCACACCGAACAAAAGAACTTTCCTCTACCCTAAAGAAACATCTTTCGGGCGGCGTTTGTAAAAAAAATTGCGCAATGCCGGCTGAAAAATG
>NW_024464761.1:38272-67956 GCF_000004515.6 Glycine max
CGTACAAGGTCATAGCTAGAACACTTGCTCAATGTCGGCCGAAAAACAGCAGTCGGGGGCTATTTAACCACCGACGTCGGCTATTGTTTTTTTTTCTTTTCAATCCCTGAATAATATTTGGATGACGTCTATTAGGAAATGTTCGATCGGCGTCATCCGGTGATGCTTCTTTTCTAAACCTCGATCGGTCATCTTTCCTGGCCGACGTCGGCTGGAATTCTTTTCGATCAGTACCGTGAATCATGTTTTTTTGCCGAGGTTGGCTAATGTTTTCCTTTTGCCAGGCAAATGAAAACATGCCGGTGTCGGCCGAAACGCAACTTCGGTTGAGCTCGATCGAAAAGACCTAGCCGGCCTACACCGTAAATTTTTACGGCAACACCGAACAAAAAAGCATCCTCTATCGTGAAAAAATATTGTCGGCCAGCGTTTGTAAAAAAAATTGCGCAATGTCGGCGGAAAAGTATCCGTCGCGGCATTACAACGACCGATGTCGGAAATTGTATTTTCCTTTCAATCCCTGAATAATATTTGGATGACGTCTGTTAGGAAATGTTCGATCGGCGTCATCCGGTGATACTTCTTTTTCAAACCTCGATCGGTCATCTCTCCTGGCCGACGCCGGTTTGCATTGTGTTCGATCAGTATCCGCGAATCACATTTTTCTGACGAGGTGGGCTAATGTTTTCCCGGCCGAGTAAATGAGAGCATGCCAGTGTCGGCCGAAACACAATCTCGGTTCAGCTCGCACGAAAAACCCTAGCCGACCTGCATCGTAAATTTTCCAGGCAACACCGAACAAAAGAACTTCCTCTACCCTAAAGAAACATCTTCGGCCGGCGTTTGTAAAAAAAATTGCGCAATGCCGGCTGAAAAATGTCAGTCGCGGCTGTTTGACGCCTGATGTGGGCTGTTGTTTTGTCTATTCAATCCCTGAAAAATATTTGGATGATGTCGATTAGGAAATGTTCGATCGGCGTCACCAGGTGATTTTTTTTTAGACCTCGGTCTGTTAACTTTCCTGGCCGATGTCGGCTAGCATTTTTTTCGATCAGTATCGGTGAATAAAGATTTTTTTCCCGAGGTGGGCAAATGTTTTCCTTGCCGAGTAAATGAAAAAGTGGCGGTGTCGGCTGAAACAAAACTTCGGTTGAGCACGCACGGAAAAACCTAGCCGACCTACATTGAAAATTTTACAGGCGACACCCAACAACAAAACTTCCTTTACCGTAAAGAAATATTATCGGCCAACGTTCGTAAAAAAAAAAAAACACTTGCTCAATGTCGGCCGAAAAACAGCAGTCGGGGGCTATTTAACCACCGACGTCGGCTATTGTTTTTTTTTCTTTTCAATCCCTGAATAATATTTGGATGACGTCTATTAGGAAATGTTCGATCGGCGTCATCCGGTGATGCTTCTTTTCTAAACCTCGATCGGTCATCTTTCCTGGCCGACGTCGGCTGGAATTCTTTTCGATCAGTACCGTGAATCATGTTTTTTTGCCGAGGTTGGCTAATGTTTTCCTTTTGCCAGGCAAATGAAAACATGCCGGTGTCGGCCGAAACGCAACTTCGGTTGAGCTCGATCGAAAAAACCTAGCCGGCCTACACCGTAAATTTTTACGGCAACACCGAACAAAAAAGCATCCTCTATCGTGAAAAAATATTGTCGGCCAGCGTTTGTAAAAAAAATTGCGCAATGTCGGCGGAAAAGTATCCGTCGCGGCATTACAACGACCGATGTCGGAAATTGTATTTTCCTTTCAATCCCTGAATAATATTTGGATGACGTCTGTTAGGAAATGTTCGATCGGCGTCATCCGGTGATACTTCTTTTTCAAACCTCGATCGGTCATCTCTCCTGGCCGACGCCGGTTTGCATTGTGTTCGATCAGTATCCGCGAATCACATTTTTCTGACGAGGTGGGCTAATGTTTTCCCGGCCGAGTAAATGAGAGCATGCCAGTGTCGGCCGAAACACAATCTCGGTTCAGCTCGCACGAAAAACCCTAGCCGACCTGCATCGTAAATTTTCCAGGCAACACCGAACAAAAGAACTTCCTCTACCCTAAAGAAACATCTTCGGCCGGCGTTTGTAAAAAAAATTGCGCAATGCCGGCTGAAAAATGTCAGTCGCGGCTGTTTGACGCCTGATGTGGGCTGTTGTTTTGTCTATTCAATCCCTGAAAAATATTTGGATGATGTCGATTAGGAAATGTTCGATCGGCGTCACCAGGTGATTTTTTTTTAGACCTCGGTCTGTTAACTTTCCTGGCCGATGTCGGCTAGCATTTTTTTCGATCAGTATCGGTGAATAAAGATTTTTTTCCCGAGGTGGGCAAATGTTTTCCTTGCCGAGTAAATGAAAAAGTGGCGGTGTCGGCTGAAACAAAACTTCGGTTGAGCACGCACGGAAAAACCTAGCCGACCTACATTGAAAATTTTACAGGCGACACCCAACAACAAAACTTCCTTTACCGTAAAGAAATATTATCGGCCAACGTTCGTAAAAAAAAAAAAAAACACTTGCCCAATGTCGGCCGAGTCGGCCGAAAAACAGCAGTCGGGGGCTATTTAACCACCGACGTCGGCTATTGTTTTTTTTCTTTTCAATCCCTGAATAATATTTGGATGACGTCTATTAGGAAATGTTCGATCGGCGTCATCCGGTGATGCTTCTTTTCTAAACCTCGATCGGTCATCTTTCCTGGCCGACGTCGGCTGGAATTCTTTTCGATCAGTACCGTGAATCATGTTTTTTTGCCGAGGTTGGCTAATGTTTTCCTTTTGCCAGGCAAATGAAAACATGCCGGTGTCGGCCGAAACGCAACTTCGGTTGAGCTCGATCGAAAAAACCCAGCCGGCCTACACCGTAAATTTTTACGGCAACACCGAACAAAAAAGCATCCTCTATCGTGAAAAAATATTGTCGGCCAGCGTTTGTAAAAAAAATTGCGCAATGTCGGCGGAAAAGTATCCGTCGCGGCATTACAACGACCGATGTCGGAAATTGTATTTTCCTTTCAATCCCTGAATAATATTTGGATGACGTCTGTTAGGAAATGTTCGATCGGCGTCATCCGGTGATACTTCTTTTTCAAACCTCGATCGGTCATCTCTCCTGGCCGACGCCGGTTTGCATTGTGTTCGATCAGTATCCGCGAATCACATTTTTCTGACGAGGTGGGCTAATGTTTTCCCGGCCGAGTAAATGAGAGCATGCCAGTGTCGGCCGAAACACAATCTCGGTTCAGCTCGCACGAAAAACCCTAGCCGACCTGCATCGTAAATTTTCCAGGCAACACCGAACAAAAGAACTTCCTCTACCCTAAAGAAATATCTTCGGCCGGCGTTTGTAAAAAAAATTGCGCAATGCCGGCTGAAAAATGTCAGTCGCGGCTGTTTGACGCCTGATGTGGGCTGTTTGTTGTTTTGTCTATTCAATCCCTGAAAAATATTTGGATGATGTCGATTAGGAAATGTTCGATCGGCGTCACCAGGTGATTTTTTTTTAGACCTCGGTCTGTTAACTTTCCTGGCCGATGTCGGCTAGCATTTTTTTCGATCGGTATCGGTGAATAAAGATTTTTTTCCCGAGGTGGGCAAATGTTTTCCTTGCCGAGTAAATGAAAAAGTGGCGGTGTCGGCTGAAACAAAACTTCGGTTGAGCACGCACGGAAAAACCTAGCCGACCTACATTGAAAATTTTACAGGCGACACCCAACAACAAAACTTCCTTTACCGTAAAGAAATATTATCGGCCAACGTTCGTAAAAAAAAAAAAAACACTTGCTCAATGTCGGCCGAAAAACAGCAGTCGGGGGCTATTTAACCACCGACGTCGGCTATTGTTTTTTTTCTTTTCAATCCCTGAATAATATTTGGATGACGTCTATTAGGAAATGTTCGATCGGCGTCATCCGGTGATGCTTCTTTTCTAAACCTCGATCGGTCATCTTTCCTGGCCGACGTCGGCTGGAATTCTTTTCGATCAGTACCGTGAATCATGTTTTTTTGCCGAGGTTGGCTAATGTTTTCCTTTTGCCAGGCAAATGAAAACATGCCGGTGTCGGCCGAAACGCAACTTCGGTTGAGCTCGATCGAAAAGACCCAGCCGGCCTACACCGTAAATTTTTACGGCAACACCGAACAAAAAAGCATCCTCTATCGTGAAAAAATATTGTCGGCCAGCGTTTGTAAAAAAAATTGCGCAATGTCGGCGGAAAAGTATCCGTCGCGGCATTACATCGACCGATGTCGGAAATTGTATTTTCCTTTCAATCCCTGAATAATATTTGGATGACGTCTGTTAGGAAATGTTCGATCGGCGTCATCCGGTGATACTTCTTTTTCAAACCTCGATCGGTCATCTCTCCTGGCCGACGCCGGTTTGCATTGTGTTCGATCAGTATCCGCGAATCACATTTTTCTGACGAGGTGGGCTAATGTTTTCCCGGCCGAGTAAATGAGAGCATGCCAGTGTCGGCCGAAACACAATCTCGGTTCAGCTCGCACGAAAAACCCTAGCCGACCTGCATCGTAAATTTTCCAGGCAACACCGAACAAAAGAACTTCCTCTACCCTAAAGAAACATCTTCGGCCGGCGTTTGTAAAAAAAATTGCGCAATGCCGGCTGAAAAATGTCAGTCGCGGCTGTTTGACGCCTGATGTGGGCTGTTTGTTGTTTTGTCTATTCAATCCCTGAAAAATATTTGGATGATGTCGATTAGGAAATGTTCGATCGGCGTCACCAGGTGATTTTTTTTTAGACCTCGGTCTGTTAACTTTCCTGGCCGATGTCGGCTAGCATTTTTTTCGATCGGTATCGGTGAATAAAGATTTTTTTCCCGAGGTGGGCAAATGTTTTCCTTGCCGAGTAAATGAAAAAGTGGCGGTGTCGGCTGAAACAAAACTTCGGTTGAGCACGCACGGAAAAACCTAGCCGACCTACATTGAAAATTTTACAGGCGACACCCAACAACAAAACTTCCTTTACCGTAAAGAAATATTATCGGCCAACGTTCGTAAAAAAAAAAAAAAAAAACACTTGCTCAATGTCGGCCGAAAAACAGCAGTCGGGGGCTATTTAACCACCGACGTCGGCTATTGTTTTTTTTCTTTTCAATCCCTGAATAATATTTGGATGACGTCTATTAGGAAATGTTCGATCGGCGTCATCCGGTGATGCTTCTTTTCTAAACCTCGATCGGTCATCTTTCCTGGCCGACGTCGGCTGGAATTCATTTCGATCAGTACCGTGAATCATGTTTTTTTGCCGAGGTTGGCTAATGTTTTCCTTTTGCCAGGCAAATGAAAACATGCCGGTGTCGGCCGAAACGCAACTTCGGTTGAGCTCGATCGAAAAGACCTAGCCGGCCTACACCGTAAATTTTTACGGCAACACCGAACAAAAAAGCATCCTCTATCGTGAAAAAATATTGTCGGCCAGCGTTTGTAAAAAAAATTGCGCAATGTCGGCGGAAAAGTATCCGTCGCGGCATTACAACGACCGATGTCGGAAATTGTATTTTCCTTTCAATCCCTGAATAATATTTGGATGACGTCTGTTAGGAAATGTTCGATCGGCGTCATCCGGTGATACTTCTTTTTCAAACCTCGATCGGTCATCTCTCCTGGCCGACGCCGGTTTGCATTGTGTTCGATCAGTATCCGCGAATCACATTTTTCTGACGAGGTGGGCTAATGTTTTCCCGGCCGAGTAAATGAGAGCATGCCAGTGTCGGCCGAAACACAATCTCGGTTCAGCTCGCACGAAAAACCCTAGCCGACCTGCATCGTAAATTTTCCAGGCAACACCGAACAAAAGAACTTCCTCTACCCTAAAGAAACATCTTCGGCCGGCGTTTGTAAAAAAAATTGCGCAATGCCGGCTGAAAAATGTCAGTCGCGGCTGTTTGACGCCTGATGTGGGCTGTTTGTTGTTTTGTCTATTCAATCCCTGAAAAATATTTGGATGATGTCGATTAGGAAATGTTCGATCGGCGTCACCAGGTGATTTTTTTTTAGACCTCGGTCTGTTAACTTTCCTGGCCGATGTCGGCTAGCATTTTTTTCGATCGGTATCGGTGAATAAAGATTTTTTTCCCGAGGTGGGCAAATGTTTTCCTTGCCGAGTAAATGAAAAAGTGGCGGTGTCGGCTGAAACAAAACTTCGGTTGAGCACGCACGGAAAAACCTAGCCGACCTACATTGAAAATTTTACAGGCGACACCCAACAACAAAACTTCCTTTACCGTAAAGAAATATTATCGGCCAACGTTCGTAAAAAAAAAAAAAAAAACACTTGCTCAATGTCGGCCGAAAAACAGCAGTCGGGGGCTATTTAACCACCGACGTCGGCTATGGTTTTTTTTCTTTTCAATCCCTGAATAATATTTGGATGACGTCTATAGGAAATGTTCGATCGGCGTCATCCGGGTGGATGCTTCTTTTCTAACCTCGATCGGTCATCTTTCCTGGCCGACGTCGGCTGGAATTCTTTTCGATCAGTACCGTGAATCATGTTTTTTTGCCGAGGTTGGCTAATGTTTTCCTTTTGCCAGGCAAATGAAAACATGCCGGTGTCGGCCGAAACGCAACTTCGGTTGAGCTCGATCGAAAAAACCTAGCCGGCCTACACCGTAAATTTTTACGGCAACACCGAACAAAAAAGCATCCTCTATTGTGAAAAAATATTGTCGGCCAGCGTTTGTAAAAAAAATTGCGCAATGTCGGCGGAAAAGTATCCGTCGCGGCATTACAACGACCGATGTCGGAAATTGTATTTTCCTTTCAATCCCTGAATAATATTTGGATGACGTCTGTTAGGAAATGTTCGATCGGCGTCATCCGGTGATACTTCTTTTTCAAACCTCGATCGGTCATCTCTCCTGGCCGACGCCGGTTTGCATTGTGTTCGATCAGTATCCGCGAATCACATTTTTCTGACGAGGTGGGCTAATGTTTTCCCGGCCGAGTAAATGAGAGCATGCCAGTGTCGGCCGAAACACAATCTCGGTTCAGCTCGCACGAAAAACCCTAGCCGACCTGCATCGTAAATTTTCCAGGCAACACCGAACAAAAGAACTTCCTCTACCCTAAAGAAACATCTTCGGCCGGCGTTTGTAAAAAAAATTGCGCAATGCCGGCTGAAAAATGTCAGTCGCGGCTGTTTGACGCCTGATGTGGGCTGTTGTTTTGTCTATTCAATCCCTGAAAAATATTTGGATGATGTCGATTAGGAAATGTTCGATCGGCGTCACCAGGTGATTTTTTTTTAGACCTCGGTCTGTTAACTTTCCTGGCCGATGTCGGCTAGCATTTTTTTCGATCGGTATCGGTGAATAAAGATTTTTTTCCCGAGGTGGGCAAATGTTTTCCTTGCCGAGTAAATGAAAAAGTGGCGGTGTCGGCTGAAACAAAACTTCGGTTGAGCACGCACGGAAAAACCTAGCCGACCTACATTGAAAATTTTACAGGCGACACCCAACAACAAAACTTCCTTTACCGTAAAGAAATATTATCGGCCAACGTTCGTAAAAAAAAAAAAAAAAACACTTGCTCAATGTCGGCCGAAAAACAGCAGTCGGGGGCTATTTAACCACCGACGTCGGCTATTGTTTTTTTTCTTTTCAATCCCTGAATAATATTTGGATGACGTCTATTAGGAAATGTTCGATCGGCGTCATCCGGTGATGCTTCTTTTCTAAACCTCGATCGGTCATCTTTCCTGGCCGACGTCGGCTGGAATTCTTTTCGATCAGTACCGTGAATCATGTTTTTTTGCCGAGGTTGGCTAATGTTTTCCTTTTGCCAGGCAAATGAAAACATGCCGGTGTCGGCCGAAACGCAACTTCGGTTGAGCTCGATCGAAAAGACCCAGCCGGCCTACACCGTAAATTTTTACGGCAACACCGAACAAAAAAGCATCCTCTATCGTGAAAAAATATTGTCGGCCAGCGTTTGTAAAAAAAATTGCGCAATGTCGGCGGAAAAGTATCCGTCGCGGCATTACAACGACCGATGTCGGAAATTGTATTTTCCTTTCAATCCCTGAATAATATTTGGATGACGTCTGTTAGGAAATGTTCGATCGGCGTCATCCGGTGATACTTCTTTTTCAAACCTCGATCGGTCATCTCTCCTGGCCGACGCCGGTTTGCATTGTGTTCGATCAGTATCCGCGAATCACATTTTTCTGACGAGGTGGGCTAATGTTTTCCCGGCCGAGTAAATGAGAGCATGCCAGTGTCGGCCGAAACACAATCTCGGTTCAGCTCGCACGAAAAACCCTAGCCGACCTGCATCGTAAATTTTCCAGGCAACACCGAACAAAAGAACTTCCTCTACCCTAAAGAAACATCTTCGGCCGGCGTTTGTAAAAAAAATTGCGCAATGCCGGCTGAAAAATGTCAGTCGCGGCTGTTTGACGCCTGATGTGGGCTGTTGTTTTGTCTATTCAATCCCTGAAAAATATTTGGATGATGTCGATTAGGAAATGTTCGATCGGCGTCACCAGGTGATTTTTTTTTAGACCTCGGTCTGTTAACTTTCCTGGCCGATGTCGGCTAGCATTTTTTTCGATCAGTATCGGTGAATAAAGATTTTTTTCCCGAGGTGGGCAAATGTTTTCCTTGCCGAGTAAATGAAAAAGTGGCGGTGTCGGCTGAAACAAAACTTCGGTTGAGCACGCACGGAAAAACCTAGCCGACCTACATTGAAAATTTTACAGGCGACACCCAACAACAAAACTTCCTTTACCGTAAAGAAATATTATCGGCCAACGTTCGTAAAAAAAAAAAAAACACTTGCTCAATGTCGGCCGAAAAACAGCAGTCGGGGGCTATTTAACCACCGACGTCGGCTATTGTTTTTTTTCTTTTCAATCCCTGAATAATATTTGGATGACGTCTATTAGGAAATGTTCGATCGGCGTCATCCGGTGATGCTTCTTTTCTAAACCTCGATCGGTCATCTTTCCTGGCCGACGTCGGCTGGAATTCTTTTCGATCAGTACCGTGAATCATGTTTTTTTGCCGAGGTTGGCTAATGTTTTCCTTTTGCCAGGCAAATGAAAACATGCCGGTGTCGGCCGAAACGCAACTTCGGTTGAGCTCGATCGAAAAAACCTAGCCGGCCTACACCGTAAATTTTTACGGCAACACCGAACAAAAAAGCATCCTCTATCGTGAAAAAATATTGTCGGCCAGCGTTTGTAAAAAAAATTGCGCAATGTCGGCGGAAAAGTATCCGTCGCGGCATTACAACGACCGATGTCGGAAATTGTATTTTCCTTTCAATCCCTGAATAATATTTGGATGACGTCTGTTAGGAAATGTTCGATCGGCGTCATCCGGTGATACTTCTTTTTCAAACCTCGATCGGTCATCTCTCCTGGCCGACGCCGGTTTGCATTGTGTTCGATCAGTATCCGCGAATCACATTTTTCTGACGAGGTGGGCTAATGTTTTCCCGGCCGAGTAAATGAGAGCATGCCAGTGTCGGCCGAAACACAATCTCGGTTCAGCTCGCACGAAAAACCCTAGCCGACCTGCATCGTAAATTTTCCAGGCAACACCGAACAAAAGAACTTCCTCTACCCTAAAGAAACATCTTCGGCCGGCGTTTGTAAAAAAAATTGCGCAATGCCGGCTGAAAAATGTCAGTCGCGGCTGTTTGACGCCTGATGTGGGCTGTTGTTTTGTCTATTCAATCCCTGAAAAATATTTGGATGATGTCGATTAGGAAATGTTCGATCGGCGTCACCAGGTGATTTTTTTTTAGACCTCGGTCTGTTAACTTTCCTGGCCGATGTCGGCTAGCATTTTTTTCGATCAGTATCGGTGAATAAAGATTTTTTTCCCGAGGTGGGCAAATGTTTTCCTTGCCGAGTAAATGAAAAAGTGGCGGTGTCGGCTGAAACAAAACTTCGGTTGAGCACGCACGGAAAAACCTAGCCGACCTACATTGAAAATTTTACAGGCGACACCCAACAACAAAACTTCCTTTACCGTAAAGAAATATTATCGGCCAACGTTCGTAAAAAAAAAAAAAACACTTGCTCAATGTCGGCCGAAAAACAGCAGTCGGGGGCTATTTAACCACCGACGTCGGCTATTGTTTTTTTTCTTTTCAATCCCTGAATAATATTTGGATGACGTCTATTAGGAAATGTTCGATCGGCGTCATCCGGTGATGCTTCTTTTCTAAACCTCGATCGGTCATCTTTCCTGGCCGACGTCGGCTGGAATTCTTTTCGATCAGTACCGTGAATCATGTTTTTTTGCCGAGGTTGGCTAATGTTTTCCTTTTGCCAGGCAAATGAAAACATGCCGGTGTCGGCCGAAACGCAACTTCGGTTGAGCTCGATCGAAAAGACCCAGCCGGCCTACACCGTAAATTTTTACGGCAACACCGAACAAAAAAGCATCCTCTATCGTGAAAAAATATTGTCGGCCAGCGTTTGTAAAAAAAATTGCGCAATGTCGGCGGAAAAGTATCCGTCGCGGCATTACAACGACCGATGTCGGAAATTGTATTTTCCTTTCAATCCCTGAATAATATTTGGATGACGTCTGTTAGGAAATGTTCGATCGGCGTCATCCGGTGATACTTCTTTTTCAAACCTCGATCGGTCATCTCTCCTGGCCGACGCCGGTTTGCATTGTGTTCGATCAGTATCCGCGAATCACATTTTTCTGACGAGGTGGGCTAATGTTTTCCCGGCCGAGTAAATGAGAGCATGCCAGTGTCGGCCGAAACACAATCTCGGTTCAGCTCGCACGAAAAACCCTAGCCGACCTGCATCGTAAATTTTCCAGGCAACACCGAACAAAAGAACTTCCTCTACCCTAAAGAAACATCTTCGGCCGGCGTTTGTAAAAAAAATTGCGCAATGCCGGCTGAAAAATGTCAGTCGCGGCTGTTTGACGCCTGATGTGGGCTGTTGTTTTGTCTATTCAATCCCTGAAAAATATTTGGATGATGTCGATTAGGAAATGTTCGATCGGCGTCACCAGGTGATTTTTTTTTAGACCTCGGTCTGTTAACTTTCCTGGCCGATGTCGGCTAGCATTTTTTTCGATCAGTATCGGTGAATAAAGATTTTTTTCCCGAGGTGGGCAAATGTTTTCCTTGCCGAGTAAATGAAAAAGTGGCGGTGTCGGCTGAAACAAAACTTCGGTTGAGCACGCACGGAAAAACCTAGCCGACCTACATTGAAAATTTTACAGGCGACACCCAACAACAAAACTTCCTTTACCGTAAAGAAATATTATCGGCCAACGTTCGTAAAAAAAAAAAAAAAAAAAAACACTTGCCCAAAAAACAGCAGTCGGGGGCTATTTAACCACCGACGTCGGCTATTGTTTTTTTTCTTTTCAATCCCTGAATAATATTTGGATGACGTCTATTAGGAAATGTTCGATCGGCGTCATCCGGTGATGCTTCTTTTCTAAACCTCGATCGGTCATCTTTCCTGGCCGACGTCGGCTGGAATTCTTTTCGATCAGTACCGTGAATCATGTTTTTTTGCCGAGGTTGGCTAATGTTTTCCTTTTGCCAGGCAAATGAAAACATGCCGGTGTCGGCCGAAACGCAACTTCGGTTGAGCTCGATCGAAAAAACCTAGCCGGCCTACACCGTAAATTTTTACGGCAACACCGAACAAAAAAGCATCCTCTATCGTGAAAAAATATTGTCGGCCAGCGTTTGTAAAAAAAATTGCGCAATGTCGGCGGAAAAGTATCCGTCGCGGCATTACAACGACCGATGTCGGAAATTGTATTTTCCTTTCAATCCCTGAATAATATTTGGATGACGTCTGTTAGGAAATGTTCGATCGGCGTCATCCGGTGATACTTCTTTTTCAAACCTCGATCGGTCATCTCTCCTGGCCGACGCCGGTTTGCATTGTGTTCGATCAGTATCCGCGAATCACATTTTTCTGACGAGGTGGGCTAATGTTTTCCCGGCCGAGTAAATGAGAGCATGCCAGTGTCGGCCGAAACACAATCTCGGTTCAGCTCGCACGAAAAACCCTAGCCGACCTGCATCGTAAATTTTCCAGGCAACACCGAACAAAAGAACTTCCTCTACCCTAAAGAAACATCTTCGGCCGGCGTTTGTAAAAAAAATTGCGCAATGCCGGCTGAAAAATGTCAGTCGCGGCTGTTTGACGCCTGATGTGGGTTGTTTGTTTTGTCTATTCAATCCCTGAAAAATATTTGGATGATGTCGATTAGGAAATGTTCGATCGGCGTCACCAGGTGATTTTTTTTTAGACCTCGGTCTGTTAACTTTCCTGGCCGATGTCGGCTAGCATTTTTTTCGATCGGTATCGGTGAATAAAGATTTTTTTCCCGAGGTGGGCAAATGTTTTCCTTGCCGAGTAAATGAAAAAGTGGCGGTGTCGGCTGAAACAAAACTTCGGTTGAGCACGCACGGAAAAACCTAGCCGACCTACATTGAAAATTTTACAGGCGACACCCAACAACAAAACTTCCTTTACCGTAAAGAAATATTATCGGCCAACGTTCGTAAAAAAAAAAAAAAAACACTTGCTCAATGTCGGCCGAAAAACAGCAGTCGGGGGCTATTTAACCACCGACGTCGGCTATTGTTTTTTTTCTTTTCAATCCCTGAATAATATTTGGATGACGTCTATTAGGAAATGTTCGATCGGCGTCATCCGGTGATGCTTCTTTTCTAAACCTCGATCGGTCATCTTTCCTGGCCGACGTCGGCTGGAATTCTTTTCGATCAGTACCGTGAATCATGTTTTTTTGCCGAGGTTGGCTAATGTTTTCCTTTTGCCAGGCAAATGAAAACATGCCGGTGTCGGCCGAAACGCAACTTCGGTTGAGCTCGATCGAAAAGACCCAGCCGGCCTACACCGTAAATTTTTACGGCAACACCGAACAAAAAAGCATCCTCTATCGTGAAAAAATATTGTCGGCCAGCGTTTGTAAAAAAAATTGCGCAATGTCGGCGGAAAAGTATCCGTCGCGGCATTACAACGACCGATGTCGGAAATTGTATTTTCCTTTCAATCCCTGAATAATATTTGGATGACGTCTGTTAGGAAATGTTCGATCGGCGTCATCCGGTGATACTTCTTTTTCAAACCTCGATCGGTCATCTCTCCTGGCCGACGCCGGTTTGCATTGTGTTCGATCAGTATCCGCGAATCACATTTTTCTGACGAGGTGGGCTAATGTTTTCCCGGCCGAGTAAATGAGAGCATGCCAGTGTCGGCCGAAACACAATCTCGGTTCAGCTCGCACGAAAAACCCTAGCCGACCTGCATCGTAAATTTTCCAGGCAACACCGAACAAAAGAACTTCCTCTACCCTAAAGAAACATCTTCGGCCGGCGTTTGTAAAAAAAATTGCGCAATGCCGGCTGAAAAATGTCAGTCGCGGCTGTTTGACGCCTGATGTGGGCTGTTGTTTTGTCTATTCAATCCCTGAAAAATATTTGGATGATGTCGATTAGGAAATGTTCGATCGGCGTCACCAGGTGATTTTTTTTTAGACCTCGGTCTGTTAACTTTCCTGGCCGATGTCGGCTAGCATTTTTTTCGATCAGTATCGGTGAATAAAGATTTTTTTCCCGAGGTGGGCAAATGTTTTCCTTGCCGAGTAAATGAAAAAGTGGCGGTGTCGGCTGAAACAAAACTTCGGTTGAGCACGCACGGAAAAACCTAGCCGACCTACATTGAAAATTTTACAGGCGACACCCAACAACAAAACTTCCTTTACCGTAAAGAAATATTATCGGCCAACGTTCGTAAAAAAAAAAAAAAAAACACTTGCTCAATGTCGGCCGAAAAACAGCAGTCGGGGGCTATTTAACCACCGACGTCGGCTATTGTTTTTTTTCTTTTCAATCCCTGAATAATATTTGGATGACGTCTATTAGGAAATGTTCGATCGGCGTCATCCGGTGATGCTTCTTTTCTAAACCTCGATCGGTCATCTTTCCTGGCCGACGTCGGCTGGAATTCTTTTCGATCAGTACCGTGAATCATGTTTTTTTGCCGAGGTTGGCTAATGTTTTCCTTTTGCCAGGCAAATGAAAACATGCCGGTGTCGGCCGAAACGCAACTTCGGTTGAGCTCGATCGAAAAGACCCAGCCGGCCTACACCGTAAATTTTTACGGCAACACCGAACAAAAAAGCATCCTCTATCGTGAAAAAATATTGTCGGCCAGCGTTTGTAAAAAAAATTGCGCAATGTCGGCGGAAAAGTATCCGTCGCGGCATTACAACGACCGATGTCGGAAATTGTATTTTCCTTTCAATCCCTGAATAATATTTGGATGACGTCTGTTAGGAAATGTTCGATCGGCGTCATCCGGTGATACTTCTTTTTCAAACCTCGATCGGTCATCTCTCCTGGCCGACGCCGGTTTGCATTGTGTTCGATCAGTATCCGCGAATCACATTTTTCTGACGAGGTGGGCTAATGTTTTCCCGGCCGAGTAAATGAGAGCATGCCAGTGTCGGCCGAAACACAATCTCGGTTCAGCTCGCACGAAAAACCCTAGCCGACCTGCATCGTAAATTTTCCAGGCAACACCGAACAAAAGAACTTCCTCTACCCTAAAGAAACATCTTCGGCCGGCGTTTGTAAAAAAAATTGCGCAATGCCGGCTGAAAAATGTCAGTCGCGGCTGTTTGACGCCTGATGTGGGCTGTTTGTTGTTTTGTCTATTCAATCCCTGAAAAATATTTGGATGATGTCGATTAGGAAATGTTCGATCGGCGTCACCAGGTGATTTTTTTTTAGACCTCGGTCTGTTAACTTTCCTGGCCGATGTCGGCTAGCATTTTTTTCGATCGGTATCGGTGAATAAAGATTTTTTTCCCGAGGTGGGCAAATGTTTTCCTTGCCGAGTAAATGAAAAAGTGGCGGTGTCGGCTGAAACAAAACTTCGGTTGAGCACGCACGGAAAAACCTAGCCGACCTACATTGAAAATTTTACAGGCGACACCCAACAACAAAACTTCCTTTACCGTAAAGAAATATTATCGGCCAACGTTCGTAAAAAAAAAAAAAAACACTTGCCCAATGTCGGCCGAAAAACAGCAGTCGGGGGCTATTTAACCACCGACGTCGGCTATTGTTTTTTTTCTTTTCAATCCCTGAATAATATTTGGATGACGTCTATTAGGAAATGTTCGATCGGCGTCATCCGGTGATGCTTCTTTTCTAAACCTCGATCGGTCATCTTTCCTGGCCGACGTCGGCTGGAATTCTTTTCGATCAGTACCGTGAATCATGTTTTTTTGCCGAGGTTGGCTAATGTTTTCCTTTTGCCAGGCAAATGAAAACATGCCGGTGTCGGCCGAAACGCAACTTCGGTTGAGCTCGATCGAAAAGACCCAGCCGGCCTACACCGTAAATTTTTACGGCAACACCGAACAAAAAAGCATCCTCTATCGTGAAAAAATATTGTCGGCCAGCGTTTGTAAAAAAAATTGCGCAATGTCGGCGGAAAAGTATCCGTCGCGGCATTACAACGACCGATGTCGGAAATTGTATTTTCCTTTCAATCCCTGAATAATATTTGGATGACGTCTGTTAGGAAATGTTCGATCGGCGTCATCCGGTGATACTTCTTTTTCAAACCTCGATCGGTCATCTCTCCTGGCCGACGCCGGTTTGCATTGTGTTCGATCAGTATCCGCGAATCACATTTTTCTGACGAGGTGGGCTAATGTTTTCCCGGCCGAGTAAATGAGAGCATGCCAGTGTCGGCCGAAACACAATCTCGGTTCAGCTCGCACGAAAAACCCTAGCCGACCTGCATCGTAAATTTTCCAGGCAACACCGAACAAAAGAACTTCCTCTACCCTAAAGAAACATCTTCGGCCGGCGTTTGTAAAAAAAATTGCGCAATGCCGGCTGAAAAATGTCAGTCGCGGCTGTTTGACGCCTGATGTGGGCTGTTGTTTTGTCTATTCAATCCCTGAAAAATATTTGGATGATGTCGATTAGGAAATGTTCGATCGGCGTCACCAGGTGATTTTTTTTTAGACCTCGGTCTGTTAACTTTCCTGGCCGATGTCGGCTAGCATTTTTTTCGATCAGTATCGGTGAATAAAGATTTTTTTCCCGAGGTGGGCAAATGTTTTCCTTGCCGAGTAAATGAAAAAGTGGCGGTGTCGGCTGAAACAAAACTTCGGTTGAGCACGCACGGAAAAACCTAGCCGACCTACATTGAAAATTTTACAGGCGACACCCAACAACAAAACTTCCTTTACCGTAAAGAAATATTATCGGCCAACGTTCGTAAAAAAAAAAAAAAACACTTGCTCAATGTCGGCCGAAAAACAGCAGTCGGGGGCTATTTAACCACCGACGTCGGCTATTGTTTTTTTTCTTTTCAATCCCTGAATAATATTTGGATGACGTCTATTAGGAAATGTTCGATCGGCGTCATCCGGTGATGCTTCTTTTCTAAACCTCGATCGGTCATCTTTCCTGGCCGACGTCGGCTGGAATTCTTTTCGATCAGTACCGTGAATCATGTTTTTTTGCCGAGGTTGGCTAATGTTTTCCTTTTGCCAGGCAAATGAAAACATGCCGGTGTCGGCCGAAACGCAACTTCGGTTGAGCTCGATCGAAAAGACCCAGCCGGCCTACACCGTAAATTTTTACGGCAACACCGAACAAAAAAGCATCCTCTATCGTGAAAAAATATTGTCGGCCAGCGTTTGTAAAAAAAATTGCGCAATGTCGGCGGAAAAGTATCCGTCGCGGCATTACAACGACCGATGTCGGAAATTGTATTTTCCTTTCAATCCCTGAATAATATTTGGATGACGTCTGTTAGGAAATGTTCGATCGGCGTCATCCGGTGATACTTCTTTTTCAAACCTCGATCGGTCATCTCTCCTGGCCGACGCCGGTTTGCATTGTGTTCGATCAGTATCCGCGAATCACATTTTTCTGACGAGGTGGGCTAATGTTTTCCCGGCCGAGTAAATGAGAGCATGCCAGTGTCGGCCGAAACACAATCTCGGTTCAGCTCGCACGAAAAACCCTAGCCGACCTGCATCGTAAATTTTCCAGGCAACACCGAACAAAAGAACTTCCTCTACCCTAAAGAAACATCTTCGGCCGGCGTTTGTAAAAAAAATTGCGCAATGCCGGCTGAAAAGTGTCAGTCGCGGCTGTTTGACGCCTGATGTGGGCTGTTGTTTTGTCTATTCAATCCCTGAAAAATATTTGGATGATGTCGATTAGGAAATGTTCGATCGGCGTCACCAGGTGATTTTTTTTTAGACCTCGGTCTGTTAACTTTCCTGGCCGATGTCGGCTAGCATTTTTTTCGATCAGTATCGGTGAATAAAGATTTTTTTCCCGAGGTGGGCAAATGTTTTCCTAGCCGAGTAAATGAAAAAGTGGCGGTGTCGGCTGAAACAAAACTTCGGTTGAGCACGCACGGAAAAACCTAGCCGACCTACATTGAAAATTTTACAGGCGACACCCAACAACAAAACTTCCTTTACCGTAAAGAAATATTATCGGCCAACGTTCGTAAAAAAAAAAAAAAAAAAAAAAACTCAATGTCGGCCGAAAAAAACAGCAGTCGGGGGCTATTTAACCACCGACGTCGGCTATTGTTTTTTTTTCCTTTCAATCCCTGAATAATATTTGGATGACGTCTGTTAGGAAATGTTCGATCGGCGTCATCCGGTGATACTTCTTTTTCAAACCTCGATCGGTCATCTCTCCTGGCCGACGCCGGTTTGCATTGTGTTCGATCAGTATCCGCAAATCACATTTTTCTGACGAGGTGGGCTAATGTTTTCCCGGCCGAGTAAATGAGAGCATGCCAGTGTCGGCCGAAACACAATCTCGGTTCAGCTCGCACGAAAAACCCTAGCCGACCTGCATCGTAAATTTTCCAGGCAACACCGAACAAAAGAACTTCCTCTACCCTAAAGAAACATCTTCGGCCGGCGTTTGTAAAAAAAATTGCGCAATGCCGGCTGAAAAATGTCAGTCGCGGCTGTTTGACGCCTGATGTGGGCTGTTGTTTTGTCTATTCAATCCCTGAAAAATATTTGGATGATGTCGATTAGGAAATGTTCGATCGGCGTCACCAGGTGATTTTTTTTTAGACCTCGGTCTGTTAACTTTCCTGGCCGATGTCGGCTAGCATTTTTTTCGATCAGTATCGGTGAATAAAGATTTTTTTCCCGAGGTGGGCAAATGTTTTCCTTGCCGAGTAAATGAAAAAGTGGCGGTGTCGGCTGAAACAAAACTTCGGTTGAGCACGCACGGAAAAACCTAGCCGACCTACATTGAAAATTTTACAGGCGACACCCAACAACAAAACTTCCTTTACCGTAAAGAAATATTATCGGCCAACGTTCGTAAAAAAAAAAAAACACTTGCTCAATGTCGGCCGAAAAACAGCAGTCGGGGGCTATTTAACCACCGACGTCGGCTATTGTTTTTTTTCTTTTCAATCCCTGAATAATATTTGGATGACGTCTATTAGGAAATGTTCGATCGGCGTCATCCGGTGATGCTTCTTTTCTAAACCTCGATCGGTCATCTTTCCTGGCCGACGTCGGCTGGAATTCTTTTCGATCAGTACCGTGAATCATGTTTTTTTGCCGAGGTTGGCTAATGTTTTCCTTTTGCCAGGCAAATGAAAACATGCCGGTGTCGGCCGAAACGCAACTTCGGTTGAGCTCGATCGAAAAAACCTAGCCGGCCTACACCGTAAATTTTTACGGCAACACCGAACAAAAAAGCATCCTCTATCGTGAAAAAATATTGTCGGCCAGCGTTTGTAAAAAAAATTGCGCAATGTCGGCGGAAAAGTATCCGTCGCGGCATTACAACGACCGATGTCGGAAATTGTATTTTCCTTTCAATCCCTGAATAATATTTGGATGACGTCTGTTAGGAAATGTTCGATCGGCGTCATCCGGTGATACTTCTTTTTCAAACCTCGATCGGTCATCTCTCCTGGCCGACGCCGGTTTGCATTGTGTTCGATCAGTATCCGCGAATCACATTTTTCTGACGAGGTGGGCTAATGTTTTCCCGGCCGAGTAAATGAGAGCATGCCAGTGTCGGCCGAAACACAATCTCGGTTCAGCTCGCACGAAAAACCCTAGCCGACCTGCATCGTAAATTTTCCAGGCAACACCGAACAAAAGAACTTCCTCTACCCTAAAGAAACATCTTCGGCCGGCGTTTGTAAAAAAAATTGCGCAATGCCGGCTGAAAAATGTCAGTCGCGGCTGTTTGACGCCTGATGTGGGCTGTTGTTTTGTCTATTCAATCCCTGAAAAATATTTGGATGATGTCGATTAGGAAATGTTCGATCGGCGTCACCAGGTGATTTTTTTTTAGACCTCGGTCTGTTAACTTTCCTGGCCGATGTCGGCTAGCATTTTTTTCGATCAGTATCGGTGAATAAAGATTTTTTTCCCGAGGTGGGCAAATGTTTTCCTTGCCGAGTAAATGAAAAAGTGGCGGTGTCGGCTGAAACAAAACTTCGGTTGAGCACGCACCGAAAAACCTAGCCGACCTACATTGAAAATTTTACAGGCGACACCCAACAACAAAACTTCCTTTACCGTAAAGAAATATTATCGGCCAACGTTCGTAAAAAAAAAAAACACTTGCTCAATGTCGGCTGAAAAACAGCAGTCGGGGGCTATTTAACCACCGACGTCGGCTATTGTTTTTTTTTCTTTTCAATCCCTGAATAATATTTGGATGACGTCTATTAGGAAATGTTCAATCGGCGTCATCCGGTGATGCTTCTTTTCTAAACCTCGATCGGTCATCTTTCCTGGCCGACGTCGGCTGGAATTCTTTTCGATCAGTACCGTGAATAATGTTTTTTTGCCGAGGTTTGCTAATGATTTCCTTTTGCCAGGCAAATGAAAACATGCCGGTGTCGGCCGAAACGCAACTTCGGTTGAGCTCGATCGAAAAAACCTAGGCGGCCTACACCGTAAATTTTTACGGCAACACCGAACAAAAAAGCATCCTCTATCGTGAAAAAATATTGTCGGCCAGCGTTTGTAAAAAAAATTGCGCAATGTCGGCGGAAAAGTATCCGTCGCGGCATTACAACGACCGATGTCGGAAATTGTATTTTCCTTTCAATCCCTGAATAATATTTGGATGACGTCTGTTAGGAAATGTTCGATCGGCGTCATCCGGTGATACTTCTTTTTCAAACCTCGATCGGTCATCTCTCCTGGCCGACGCCGGTTTGCATTGTGTTCGATCAGTATCCGCGAATCACATTTTTCTGACGAGGTGGGCTAATGTTTTCCCGGCCGAGTAAATGAGAGCATGCCAGTGTCGGCCGAAACACAATCTCGGTTCAGCTCGCACGAAAAACCCTAGCCGACCTGCATCGTAAATTTTCCAGGCAACACCGAACAAAAGAACTTCCTCTACCCTAAAGAAACATCTTCGGCCGGCGTTTGTAAAAAAAATTGCGCAATGCCGGCTGAAAAATGTCAGTCGCGGCTGTTTGACGCCTGATGTGGGCTGTTGTTTTGTCTATTCAATCCCTGAAAAATATTTGGATGATGTCGATTAGGAAATGTTCGATCGGCGTCACCAGGTGATTTTTTTTTAGACCTCGGTCTGTTAACTTTCCTGGCCGATGTCGGCTAGCATTTTTTTCGATCAGTATCGGTGAATAAAGATTTTTTTCCCGAGGTGGGCAAATGTTTTCCTTGCCGAGTAAATGAAAAAGTGCCCGTGTCGGCTGAAACAAAACTTCGGTTGAGCACGCACGGAAAAACCTAGCCGACCTACATTGAAAATTTTACAGGCGACACCCAACAACAAAACTTCCTTTACCGTAAAGAAATATTTTCGGCCAACGTTCGTAAAAATAAAAAAAAATACTTGCGCAATGTCGGCCGAAAAACAACAGTCGGGGGCTATTTAACCACCGACGTTGGCTGTTGTTTTTTTTTCTATTCAATCCCTGAATAATGTTTGGATGACGTCTATTAGGAAATGTTCGATCGGCGTCATCCGGTGATGCTTCTTTTCTAAACCTCGATCGGTCATCTTTCCTGGCCGACGTCGGCTGGAATTCTTTTCGATCAGTATCGGTGAATAAAGATTTTTTTCCCGAGGTGGGCAAAATGTTTTCCTTGCCGAGTAAATGAAAAAGTGGCGGTGTCGGCTGAAACAAGACTTCGGTTGAGCACGCACGGAAAAACCTAGCCGACCTACATTGAAAATTTTACAGGCGACACCCAACAACAAAACTTCCTGAATAATATTTGGATGACGTCTATTAGGAAATGTTCGATCGGCGTCATCCGGTGATGCTTCTTTTCTAAACCTCGATCGGTCATCTTTCCTGGCCGACGTCGGCTGGAATTCTTTTCGATCAGTACCGTGAATCATGTTTTTTTGCCGAGGTTGGCTAATGTTTTCCTTGCCAGGAAAATGAAAACATGCCGGTGTCGGCCGAAACGCAACTTCGGTTGAGCTCGATCGAAAAAACCTAGCCGGCCTACACTGTAAATTTTTACGGCAACACCGAACAAAAAGCATCCTCTATCGTGAAAAAATATAGTCGGCCAGCGTTTGTAAAAAAAATTGCGCAATGTCGGCGGAAAAGTATCAGTCGCGGCATTACAACGACCGATGTCGGAAATTGTATTTTCCTTTCAATCCCTGAATAATATTTGGATGACGTCTGTTAGGAAATGTTCGATCGGCGTCATCCGGTGATACTTCTTTTTCAAACCTTGATCGGTCATCTCTCCTGGCCGACGCCGGTTTGCATTGTGTTCGATCACTATCGGCGAATCACATTTTTTTTACGAGGTGGGCTAATGTTTTCTTGGCCGAGTAAATGAGAGCATGCCAGTGTCGGCCGAAACACAATCTCGGTTCAGATCGCATGAAAAACCCTAGCCGACCTACATCGTAAATTTTCCAGGCAACAGCGAACAAAAGAACTTCCTCTACCCTAAAGAAATATCTTCGGCCGGCGTTTGTAAAAAAAAAAATACTTGCACAATGTCGGCCGAAAAACAACAGTCGGGGGCTATTTAACCACCGACGTCGGCTGTTGTTTTTTTTTCTATTCAATCCCTGAATAATGTTTGGATGATTTCTATTAGGAAATGTTCGATCGGCGTCATCCGGTGATGCTTCTTTTATAAACCTCGATCGGTCATCTTTCCTGGCCGACGTCGGCTGGAATTCTTTTCGATCAGTACCGTGAATCATGTTTTTTTGCCGAGGTTGGCTAATGTTTTCCTTTTGCCAGGCAAATGAAAACATGCCGGTGTCGGCCGAAACGCAACTTCGGTTGAGCTCGATCGAAAAAACCTAGCCGGCCTACACTGTAAATTTTTACGGCAACACCGAACAAAAAAGCATCCTCTATCGTGAAAAAATATTGTCGGCCAGCGTTTGTAAAAAAAATTGCGCAATGTCGGCGGAAAAGTATCAGTCGCGGCATTACAACGATCGATGTCGGAAATTGTATTTTCATTTCAATCCCTGAATAATATTTGGATGATGTCTGTTAGGAAATGTTCGATCGGCGTCATCCCGTGATGCTTCTTTTCTAAACCTCGATCGGTCATCTTTCCTGGCCGACGTCGGCTGGAATTCTTTTCGATCAGTACCGTGAATCATGTTTTTTTGCCGAGGTTGGCTAATGTTTTTCTTGCCAGGCAAATGAAAACATGTCGGTGTCGGCCGAAACGCAACTTCGGTTTAGCTCGATCGAAAAAACCTAGCCGGCCTACACTGTAAATTTTTACGGCAACACCGAACAAAAAAGCATCCTCTATCGTGAAAAAATATTGTCGGCCAGCGTTTGTAAAAAAATTGCGCAATGTCGGCGGAAAAGTATCAGTCGCGGCATTACAACGATCGATGTCGGAAATTGTATTTTCATTTCAATCCCTGAATAATATTTGGATGATGTCTGTTAGGAAATGTTCGATCGGCGTCATCCGGTGATACTTCTTTTTCAAACCTCGATCGGTCATCTCTCCTGGCCGACGCCGGTTTGCATTGTGTTCGATCAGTATCGGCGAATCACATTTTTTTGACGAGGTCGGCTAATGTTTTCCTGGCCGAGTAAATGAGAGCATGCCAGTGTCGGCCGAAACACAATCTCGGTTCAGCTCCACGAAAAACCCTAGCCGACCTACATCGTAAATTTTCTAGGCAACAGCGAACAAAAGAACTTCCTCTACCCTAAAGAAATATCTTCGGCCGGCGTTTGTAAAAAAAATTGCGCAATGCCGGCTGAAAAATATCAGTCGCGGCTGTTTGACGCCTGATGTGGGCTGTTGTTTTGTCTATTCAATCCCTGAAAAATATTTGGATGATGTCGATTAGGAAATGTTCGATCGGCGTCACCAGGTGATTTTTTTTTAGACCTCGGTCTGTTAACTTTCCTGGCCGATGTCGGCTAGCATTTTTTTCGATCAGAATCGGTGAATAAAGATTTTTTTCCCGAGGTGGGCAAATGTTTTCCTTGCCGAGTAAATGAAAAAGTGGCGTGTCGGCTGAAACAAAACTTCGATTGAGCACGCACGAAAAAACCTAGCCGACCTACATTGAAAATTTTACAGGCGACACCCAACAACAAAACTTCCTTTACCGTAAAGAAATATTACTTGCGCAATGTCGGCCGTAAAACAGCAGTCGTAGGCTATTTAACCACCGACGTCGGCTATTGTTTTTTTTCTATTCAATCCCTGAATAATATTTGGATGACGTCTATTAGGAAATGTTCGATCGGCGTCATCTGGTGATGCTTCTTTTCTAAACCTCGATCGGTCATCTTTCCTGGCCGACGTCGGCTGGAATTCTTTTCGATCAGTACCGTGAATCATGTTTTTTTGCTGAGGTTGGCTAATGTTTTCCTTGCCAGGCAAATGAAAACATGCCGGTGTCGGCCGAAACGCAACTTCGGTTGATCTCGATCGAAAAAACCTAGCCGGCCTACACTGTAAATTTTTACGGCAACACCGAACAAAAAAGCATCCTCTATCGTGAAAAAATATTGTCGGCCAGCGTTTGTAAAAAAATTTGCGCAATGTCGGCGGAAAACTATCAGTCGCGGCATTACAACGACCGATGTCGGAAATTGTATTTTCCTTTCAATCCCTGAATAAATATTTGGATGAGGTCTGTTAGGAAATGTTCGATCGGCGTCATCCGGTGATACTTCTTTTTCAAACCTCGATCGGTCATCTCTCCTGGCCGACGCCGGTTTGCATTGTGTTCGATCAGTATCGGCGAATCACATTTTTTTGACGAGGTGGGCTAATGTTTTCCTGGCCGAGTAAATGAGAGCATGCCAGTGTCGGCCGAAACACAATCTCGGTTCAGCTCGCACGAAAAACCCTAGCCGACCTACATCGTAAATTTTCCAGGCAACACCAAACAAAAGAACTTCGTCTACCCTAAAGAAATATCTTCGGCCGGCGTTACGGGACTCAATCGGACTTCCGAGTGAAAAGTTAATGTCGTTCGAATTTGCTACGAGCTTCGGTTTTAAATTTCGAGCGTCTCGATATGTTACGAGATTCAATCGGACTTCCGAGTGAAAAGTTATTGTCGTTCGAATATGCTACGACCTTCGGTTTTAAATTTCGAGCGTCTCGATATATTACGGGACTCAATCGGACTTCCGAGTGAAAATATATTGTCGTTAGAATTTACTCAGAGCTTCTGTTTTCAATTTTGAGCATCTCAATATGTTACGGGACTCCATCAGTCTTCCGAGTGAAAAGTTATTGTCGTTCGAATATGCTACGAGCTTCGGTTTTAAATTTCGAGCGTCTCAATATATTACGGGACTCAATCGGACTTCCGAGTGAAAAGTTATTGTCGTTAGAATTTGCTACGATCTTCGATTTTAAATTTCGAGCGTCTCAATATATTACGGGACTCAATCAGACTTCCGAGTGAAAAGTTATTGTCGTTCGAATTTGCTACGAGCTTCGGTTTTAAATTTCGAGCGTCTCGATATATTACAGGACTCAATCGGACTTCCGAGTGAAAAGATATTGTCGTTAGAATTTTCTTAAAGCTTTTGTTTTCAATTTTGAGCGTCTCAATATGTTACGGGACTCAATCTGACTTCCAAGTGAAATGTTAATGTCATTCGAATTTGCTATGAACTTCGGTTTGAAATTTCGAGCATCTCAATATATTACAGGACTCAATCGGACTTCCGAGTGAAAAGTTATTGTCGTTCAAATTTTCTACGAGCTTCGGTTTTAAATTTCGAGCGTCTCGATATATTACGGGACTCAATCGGACTTCCGAGTGAAAAGTTATGGTCGTTCGAATTTGCTACGAGCTTCGATTTTAAATTTCGAACGTCTAGAAATATTAAGCGACTCAATCGGACTTCCGAGTGAAAAGTTATTGTCGTTAGAATTTGCTACGATCTTCGATTTTAAATTTCGAGCGTCTCAATATTTACAGGACTCAATCGGACTTCCGAGTGAAAAGTTATTGTCGTTCGAATTTGCTACGAGCTTCGATTTTAAATTTCGAGCGTCTCGATATATTACGGGAGTCAATCGGACTTCCGAGTGAAAAGATATTGTCGTTAGAATTTACTCAGAGCTTCTGTTTTCAATTTTGAGCATCTCGATATGTTACGGGACTCCATCAGTCTTCCGAGTGAAAAGTTATTGTCGTTCGAATTTGCTATGAGCTTCGGTTTTAAATTTTGAGCGTCTCGATATATTACGGGACTCAATCGGACTTCCGAGTGAAAAGTTATTGTCGTTAGAATTTGTTAGGATCTTCGATTTTAAATTTCGAGCGTCTAGATATATTACGCGACTCAATCGAAATTCCGAGTGAAAAGTTATTCTCGTTAGAATTTCCTACGATCTTCGTTTTTAAATTTCGAGCGTCTCAATATGTTACGGGACTCAATCGGACTTCCGAGTGAAAAGTTATTGTCGTTCGAATTTGCTATGTGCTTCGGTTTTAAATTTCGAGCGTCTCAATATGTTACGGGACTCAATCGGAGTTCCGAGTGAAAAGTTATTGTCGTTCGAATTTGCTATGAGCTTCGGTTTTAAATTTCGAGTGTCTCGATATATTATGGGACTCAATCAGACCTCCGAGTGAAAAGATATTGTCGTTAGAATTTTCTTAAAGCTTTTGTTTTCAATTTTGAGCGTCTCGATATGTTACGGGACTCAATCGGACTTCCGAGTGAAAAGTTATTGTCGTTAGAATTTGCTACCAGCTTCGGTTTTAAATTTCGAGCGTCTCGATATATTACGCGACTTAATCGGAATTCCGAATGAAAAGTTATTGTCATTCGAATTTGCTACGAGCTTCGGTTTTAAATTTCGAGCGTGTCGATTTATTATAGGACTCAATTGGACTTCCGAGTGAAAAGTTATTGTCGTTCGAATTTGCTACGATCTTCGGTTTGAAATTTCGAGCGTCTCAATATGTTACGGGACTCAATCGGACTTCCGAGTGAAAAGTTATTGTCGTTCGAATTTGCTATGAGCTTCGGTTTTATATTTCGAGCGTCTCGATATATTACAGGACTCAATCGGACTTCCGAGTGAAAAGATATTGTCGTTAGAATTTACTCAGAGCTTCTGTTTTCAATTTTGAGCATCTCGATATGTTACGGGACTCCATCAGTCTTCCGAGTGAAAAGTTATTGTCGTTCGAATTTGCTACGAGCTTCGGTTTTAAATTTTGAGCGTCTCGATATATTACGGGACTCAATCGGACTTCCGAGTGAAAAGTTATTGTCGTTAGAATTTGTTAGGATCTTCGATTTTAAATTTCGAGCGTCTCAATATGTTACGGGACTCAATCAGACTTCCGAGTGAAAAGTTATTGTCGTTCGAATTTGCTACGAGCTTCGGTTTTAAATTTCGAGCGTCTCGATATATTACAGGACTCAATCAGACTTCCGAGTGAAAAGTTCTTGTCGTTCGAATTTGCTACGAGCTTCGGTTTTAAATTTCGAACATCTAGATATATTACGCGACTCAATCGGACTTTCGAGTGAAAAGTTATGGTCGTTCGAATTTGCTACGAGCTTCGATTTTAAATTTCGAACGTCTAGAAATATTAAGCGACTCAATCGGACTTCCGAGTGAAAAGTTATTGTCGTTAGAATTTGCTACGATCTTCGATTTTAAATTTCGAGCGTCTCAATATTTACAGGACTCAATCGGACTTCCGAGTGAAAAGTTATTGTCGTTCGAATTTGCTACGAGCTTCGGTTTTAAATTTCGAGCGTCTGGATATATTACGGGACTCAATCGGACCTCCGAGTGAAAAGATATTGTCGTTAGAATTTACTTAGAGCTTCTGTTTTCAATTTTGAGCATCTCGATATGTTACGGGACTCCATCAGTCTTCCGAGTGAAAAGTTATTGTCGTTCGAATTTGCTACGAGCTTCGGTTTTAAATTTTGAGCGTCTCGATATATTACGGGACTCAATCGGACTTCCGAGTGAAAAGTTATTGTCGTTAGAATTTGTTACGATCTTCGATTTAAAATTTCGAGCGTCTAGATATATTACGCGACTCAATCGGACTTTCGAGTGAAAAGTTATTCTCGTTACAATTTCCCGCGTGCTTCGATTTTAAATTTCGAGCGTCTCTATATATTACGGGACTCAATCGGACTTCCGAGTGAAAAGTTATTGTCGTTCGAATTGCTACGATCTTCGATTTTAAATTTCGAGCGTCTCAATATGTTACGGGACTCAATCGGACTTCCGAGTGAAAAGTTATTGTCGTTCGAATTTGCTACGAGCTTCGGTTTTAAATTTCGAGCCGTCTCGATATATTACGGGACTCAATCAGACCTCCGAGTGAAAAGTTATTGTCGTTAGAATTTCCTACGATCTTCGATGTGGGAGGGGGCGAGCGTCTCAATATGTTACGGGACTCAATCGGACTTCCGAGTGAAAAGTTATTGTCGTTCGAATTTGCTATGAGCTTCGGTTTTAAATTTCGAGTGTCTCGATATATTACAGGACTCAATCGGAGTTCTGAGTGAAAAGTTATTGTCGTTCGAATTTGCTACGAGCTTCGGTTTTAAATTTCGAGCATCTCGATATATTACGGGACTCAATCGGACTTCCGAGTGAAAAGATATTGTCGTTTGAATTTTCTTAAAGCTTCTGTTTTCAATTTTGAGCCTCTCGATATGTTACGGGACTCAATCGGACTTCCGAGTGAATTGTTATTGTCATTCGAATTTGCTACGAGCTTCGGTTTTAAATTTCGAGCGTCTCGATTTATTATAGGACTCAATCGGACTTCCGAGTGAAAAGTTATTGTCGTTCGAATTTGCTACGATCTTCGGTTTGAAATTTCGAGCGTCTCATTATGTTACGGGACTTAATCGGACTTCCGAGTGAAAAGTTATTGTCGTTTGAAATTGCTACGATCTTCGATTTTAAATTTCGAGGGTCTCAATATGTTACGGGACTCAATCGGACTTCCGAGTGAAAAGTTATTGTCGTTCGAATTTGCTACCAGCTTCGATTTTAAATTTCGAGCGTCTCGATATATTACGCGACTCAATCGGAATTCCGAGTGAAAATTTATTGTCGTTAGAATTTCCTACGATCTTCTATTTTAAATTTCGAGCGTCTCAATATGTTACGGGACTCAATCGGACTTCCGAGTGAAAAGTTATTGTCGTTCGAAATTGCACTGAGCTTCGGTTTTAAATTTCGAGCGTCTCGATATATTAAAGGACTCAATCGGAGTTCCGAGTGAAAAGTTATTGTCGTTCGAATTTGCTACGAGCTTCGGTTTTAATTTTCGAGCATCTCAATATATTACGGGACTCAATAGGACTTCAGAGTGAAAAGATATTGTCGTTTGAATTTTCTTAAAGCTTCTGTTTTCAATTTTGAGCATCTCGATATGTTACGGGACTCAATCGGACTTTCGAGTGAATTGTTATTGTCATTCGAATTTGCTACGCGCTTCGGTTTTAAATTTCGAGCGTCTCGATTTATTATAGGACTCAATCGGACTTCCGAGTGAAAAGTTATTGTCCTTCGAATTTGCTACGATCTTCGGTTTTAAATTTCGAGCTTCTCAATATGTTACGGGACTCAATCGGACTTCCGAGTGAAAAGTTATTGTCGTTCGAATTTGCTTCGAGCGTCGGTTTTAAATTTCGAGCGTCTCGATATATTTCAGGACTCAATCGAACTTTCGAGTGAAAAGTTATTGTCGTTCAAATTTTCAACGAGCTTAGGTTTTAAATTTCGAGCGTCTCGATATATTACGGGACTCAATCGGACTTCCGAGTGAAAAGTTATTGTCGTTAGAATTTACTACGATCTTCGATTTTAAATTTCGAGCGTCTCAATATGTTACGGGACTCAATCGGACTTCCGAGTGAAAAGTTATTGTCGTTCGAATTTGCTACGAGCTTCGGTTTTAAATTTCGAGGGTCTCGATATATTACGCGACTCAATCGGACTTCCGAGTGAAAAGTTATTGTCGTTAGAATTTGCTACGATCTTCGATTTTAAATTTCGAGCGTCTCAATATATTACGGGACTCAATCGGACTTCCGAGTGAAATGTTATTGTCATTCGAATTTGCTACGAGCTTCGGTTTTAAATTTCGAGCGTCTCGATATATTTCAGGACTCAATCGAA